>NC_077233.1:46282381-46379881 GCF_027887165.1 Monodelphis domestica | reverse complement strand
TCAAATCCTATTTATACTTGCTCCCAGAATGACCTTGAGCAAGATAGTTAATTAGTCTGCGTCTCAGTTTCCAAGTTTGTGAAATGAGAGCTCGATCTAGATGATATCTGTGGCATCTTGGTGCCAGAAATCTGATTAAATAATCCAGCTCAAAAGTTTCTAGCCTGTGAGAGGGGATAATTTGATATTGGTTAAAACAGTTTACCCCTTTCCTTCTTAGCTGTGTTGGTTTGTCCTCTTAAATAATAATGGTACTTTGCCTCTTTAGAGAGCATTTGACACTTTTCACAGTATTCTCACTTACCATCTCTGCGCTGGTCATCACGATGCCCTGTGAGATAGGATAAGGGCTGTCCTCTTTCTGCCATATCACACTGTCCCTCTCAATGCCCCTAATATCATTCAATGATGGTCTTAGAATCTGAGGGTTAAGTTTCTTTTGTCGTCTTTAATACATTTCTTCTAAAGAACTCCCAGATGGCCCCCAAACACAAACAAAAAAAAAACTGGAAACAAAGTAGAGACCCATAAATTGAGGAATGTCTTGGACAAACTGTGGTATGTGAATGTAATGGAATATTATTGGTCCTGTCGCTTCCAGGACTGACTCATCTCAGCCCAGAGGTGATGGGCTACAGGCACAGAATGAAGAATGCAAAATCAGAAATAATAATGATGACAATGATAATAAAAATAATTTTTATTGTCATAGCTACAATAGTTGTGCTCCCACAGCCTTCTACTGTTTGCAAAACGCCTAACATAATTTCCATCATCTGAGCCCTATGTTATTATCTCCACCACTTTGTGGAAGAGGAAACAAAGTTCAGACTTACCAAGAGCCATAGGGCTCATGTCTGCCATTATATTGGCTTAGTTTGTTTTAGTAATAACTTCTTTCTTTCTTCCTTTCTTCCTTCCTTCCTTTCTTTCTTTCTTTCTTGATTGCTTGCTTTCTCTTTCCTTCTTTCTTCCTTCCTTTCTTCCTTCCTTTCTTCCTTCCTTCCTTCCTTCCTTCCTTCCTTCCTTCCTTCCTTCCTTCCTTCCTTCCTTCCTTCCTTCCTTCCTTCCTTCCTTCCTTCCTTCCTTTCTTTCTTTCTTTCTTTCTTTCTTTCTTTCTTTCTTTCTTTCTTTCTTTCTTTCTTTCTTTCTTTCTTTTTGTTTAGTGATACTTTTAACAAAAGAGGTTTTTCCTCTTTAAGATGATTAGAAGTTGGCAATGATAGGTTGAAAAGCACCAGTAAAACGATTGTACAAAAATAAACATAACGGGGGAGGCATCAATTTGAAAAGTTGGCATTATCCCCATTCAGGACAAGAGAAATATCTCTGTTAAAAAGAGGTGGGGGGGGGGGGGAAAGTGGCACTAGGACTTTCAGAGAATTTCTAGCTGATGCTGCTACCCATGGACCACACATGGATGGAAGACTTTATCTCTCCATCCTCCCCATTCTTCCAGAAGGTTTTTCTCCTTTGAGGTTCCCAAAAGTGTGCTGTTACACTGTGTGAGGCCCAAAGGGGACAATTAAGCTAATTATATCATTAAATATTGCAACATGTCCTTGTAAGGGAGGGAAGGGCAGATTTTATCCTCGTGTCCATTTTATAGAGAAAGAATTGGTGGAACAGAAAGGTCAAATAAATTGCCCAAAGTCATGGAGCAAATTAAGAGTAAAGTCACGACTGGAAACCAGGTCAGTCTCCTAAAGTCTTTCAGTCTACCTAAATATTATGCTGGCCCCTGGCCCTACATGAATCCCTCCTCCTCTAAACTAGAAGATGTAAGGATGTAGAAAGACAAAATTGATTGTTTTTTTTTTAAATTTACACTAAATTTACTAAACCTGGCAGCTTACAAGTTGGAGCCAGGGGCCAGTGATTTTTTTTTAAACCCTTACCTTCTGTCTTAGAATTGATACTAAGTATTGATTTCAAAGCAGAAAAGTAGTAAGGACTAGGCAATTGGGATTAAGTGACTTGTCCAGGGTCACACAGCTAGGAAGGATCTGAGGCCAGATTTGAACCCTGGAACTTCTGGCTCCAGGCTTAGCACTCTACCCACTAAGTCACCTAAGTGCCCTAGTGATAGGGGTATTAGGATACCCACATATTATCAAAATGAACAGGAAGGATCTATGATTTCATCAGGGAGGGAAAATGCCCAATCTAGGAAGTCCTTCCTCCAGTGAAGTAGGGGCAACCCCCCTACAACATAGTAGATACATCCTAGGGAGTTTTCTGAGGCACTGGTAGGATTTGAATTTAGGTTTTCCTTATGCCAAGTCCAGCACTTTGCACCAAGCACCTCTGCTGCTTTAGGATATAGTTTTCAAATATGTTCTGAAGTGATTCCTGTACAATGGGTAAAGTTGGGAATTGAGAAATAATTCCAAGGAAACAGAGACCCTTCAAGTTCTGGACTTGAAAAATGCCAATGAATTAGTCTAGATTAATAATTCTATTGAACACAGGCTTGCCACAGATCAATAATAATAGTTTACATATAATGCTTTAAGGCTTGGAAAGTTCTTTACATGTAGACTGTCATCTCATTTAATCTTTATAACAACATTGGGAGGTATCATACTCTCATTATCCCCATTTTACAGACGAAGAAACTGAAGCACATAATGGTAAAATGACTTGCCCAGGGTCACATCACTAATAAGTGTCTGACTCAAGATTCAAAACTTGATTCTATTCCCCATGTCAACTAGCGGTACAGGCACAATTTCCAATGACTAAGCTTGCATCAGAGTCATTCTGCAACTGCCTTTTGACCCTCCATGTGTAAGCTCTGATAACTAAGGACCAAACAAATAAAGCACCGATGGTCATCTGTCTGTCTCTTGTCCATGGACCAGCCCAGCTAAGTGCAGAGAAATTACCTCCCAGGTTGGACACAGGGGATTGAGTTTTTTGACCACAGCAACTCCCCTCGCCTTTCTTTGGGCTTACAGAGGAGTTGCAATTAGGAGCACTAGTTAAATCACTGATCCTTAAAGCATGGAATCACGCGGCACGGCTATTTTGAGAGCCTTTGTTTTTGTCAGTGACAGGCTAAAATCAATTACCTCAAAGCATTCACACAGAGCCTTTTTGCAGGTAAGACCATGCTGGGCACCAAGCACAGCAATTAAGGAGGCCATTAAAGGGCCTTCTCGCTTCAAGTTTGCAATCAGAGGCAGATGGACTGGGAGCAACAGGGCTAGGATTCGATTCAATTCAATAAGGGAAGGTGATGGGAAGAAATAGAACTTTACAACACACACACATATTATATGACCATGGATACATGTATGTGTATGTATATCTAGACATATATTTGGATATTTTGTTTATTATAGGTAAATATAATATATTATGTATAAATATTCTAAATATAATATATTTATATATAAATATATCTATATATCTGGCCTCAGATTACTAGTTGTGTGATCTTGGGCAAGTCACTTAACCTCTGTTTGACTTAAAAAACCAGAGAAGGAAGTGGGAAACCACTCCAGAATCTCTGCCAAGAAAATCCCACAGGTCCACAGAGCCAAGTCATGACTGAATGACTGAATATGACCCAAGTACATATACGTAATCAGTCAGTCAACCAACTGGAAATTTTGAGGACTATAAACTACAAAGGAGTCAACCTGCATAATGTAGAATGAGTTTCCTCAGCTAAGAGTTCCTTTTACTAACCACAGGTCCAGTTCCTATCTAGTTTATATATAAAGATGGGGAGTACAGGTATTGGATTGATCAATTAAATTGCCCAACTTCACTTAAAGCAAGTAGTAAGATGCCTTACACTCTACCTCTAATCAATCAATCAAACATTCAATAGAAAAATGCTTGAAAATCACTGGATGGACTGAAAACTGGAGCAGCAGGAAGTGGGTTTGGAGACTCAGCCATACCTTTTGGTTCAACTATAAAATACAAAGTTGGTTCTGGAACCAAGGAATTTGAGCAAGGAATATTCTGGTCAAACTCCTAAAAGGGAATTGATTGGGGTTGGGGGAAAAGAGGGTCTCAGTCTCAGCTTTCTACCCTGCCCTGCATCATGTTTAGAGGAAGAACTTATTTGGAAGGTTCAAAAGAATTTTGAACTTCCCATCTCCCCATTGATGTACTAGCCTCATCCCTCTCATGAGAAATGCTGGCATCAGTTTCTACATTAAGAGGCAAGAATAGACCAGATATCATCTATGAGGAAAAGAAAAATCAAGGCCCTACAGAGAGCCTAACAGAAAAGGAACACCATAGCTAGGGGGAATATCTTAAGGACTCCAGAAAAAAGACATCCAGGAGTTGTGAATTACTCCTTCCACTTGTGCTCTGAGCTTGAGCTCACTTTCCCCATGATTTTGTATATACTTATGGGAGAATGTGTCACAGACTTTCAGAGGGAGGGTAGAGAGAGAGAGATGTTATGTGCACTTGTCTTTATAAATATCCTTTTCTAAAAAAGTATAGAGTTTGACTGAAAATGGACACCAAACACTAATCATGTTAAAAAAGGAAGCACACTGGTGGGGGCTTATGAGCTATAAAACATTAGAAAGATACACACCCATATCCACATACTCAACTTCTCTGGAATCCTTTTTTTTTTTAAATTTTCCATGGTTCCATGATTCATTTTTTCTCCCTTCCTTCATCCCTCCCCACTCCTGGAGTTGACAAGCAATTCCACTGGGTTAGAATGTATATATAATCACTCAACCCATTTCCATATTATTCATTTTTGTAAAAGTAATCCTTTAAAACCAACTCCCCAATCACATACCCACACAAATAAATAATAAATCACATGTTTTCTTCTGGATTTCTACTCCCACAGTTCTTCCTCTGAATGCGGATAGTGCTCTTTCTCATAAGTCCCACAGAATTGTCCTGGATCATTGCATTGCTTTTAGTAGCAGGCAATCACATTTGATCATCCCCAAATGTTTCAGTCTCTGTGTACAATGTTCTCCTGGTTCTTCTCATTGCGCTCTGCATCAGCTCATGCAGGTCTTTCCAGCTCTTTCTGAAATCATCCTGTTCATCATTCCTTACAGCACAATAGTATTCCATCACCATCATATGCTACAATTTGTTCAGCCATTCCCCAATTGATGGACATCCTCAGGGACACTTTTTTGATCATGGGAGTTGGAAAGGAGCCAGGATAGGAGCACACAACCTGCGCTACAAATGGGGCTTGGGAGAGTAATTCAAACATTTGGTTAGAACTTGTGCTTTCAATAATACAGAGCAGATCAATATCTGCTTTTCCCCACACAGTCTTTGAGAGCGACCTGAGGCACCGGATAGTCTGTGTAACTTACCCCAGATCAAAAAGTCAGCATGTTTCAGGGGCAAAACTTGAACCCAAGTATTCTCAACTTTCAGTTGGGTTCTCTGTCCACGGCACCAGACTGCTTTTCTCCCAAATGTAAAATTTGTTATTAAATAAATACTCAATAATTGGGTAGAGTCATGGGGAATGTGAAAAAGTAGGGGATCAGGAAAGGCTAGAGGGGTTCTAGGAGGCGGAGGTAAGGAATGGGTGCATTTCTGGCTCAGGGGACAGCTTGTGAAAGGGTGTAGAGGTAAGAGATGGCGTGTCTTGTTTGGGGAACAATAAATAGGCAGTTAAGCTGGAACATGGAGTGATGAGGAGTCATGTGGAATCAGGCTGGAAAGAGAGATTGTGAAGGACTTTCCATGCCAAATGAAGGAGCTGCCGTTTTAGCTTAGAGGCAACATTAACATGTAATGTTGTGCATTATGATAATCCCTGTATTTTATCCTTCTCATAGACGGTAAGTGGACCACATGCATAATACATTTCTTTTTCAGGACTTGTGATTTCATCTGGGTAAGAAGGTCTCCTGAGGATACTCTCGCTCCCTAGGCAGATGGGCACTTGCTCTACTACTGCTCAGGTGCTGAGAGAGTTGCCCAGGGCACCGAGACGTTAAGAGACTTGTCCAAAACTGCACAGCCATAAAAATAATGACATCATTTATACATATTCTGAAAACCACAGAATCACCAAACTAGAGAGAATCTCAGTGGTCATCTGGTCCAGGAATTCTTAACTTAGGGTCCATGGATCCCCGAGGGGTCTGCGAGTAGATTTTAAGGAGTCCAGGAACTTGAGAAGGGGACAAAACTTACATCTTTATTTTCACTAACCTCTGATAGAAATTTAGAATTTCCTGCAGTTATTTAAAAACAGTATTTGGAGAAGTGGGCCCATGGGCCTCACCAGACTGCCAGAAAGACATGCAAAAAATTTCAGAATTCTTTTCTTTTGAAACCCTCACTTTTCTGACCTAGTAACAACTCTAAAGACAGGACAGGGGCTAGGAAATCGAGGTTAAGTGACTTGCCCAGGATCATACAGCTAGGAGGTATCCGAGGCCAGATTTGAACCCAAGTCCTCTTGACTCCAGACCTGACATTCTAGCCACCTAATTTCCCCAAAGAATTCTTGATCTAATCTTCATAAATGGGGAAACTGAGGCATGGAAAGGATGAAGTGAGGTCGCCATGGTGACATTTATAGAGCTGTCACAGGTACCTAAATATCCTGACAGGATAAGCAGATGTTGGGGTGATGGGGGGAGGGGAGGGGGGAAGAAAGAGGGGGCTAGAGAAAGGAAGAAGGCAAGGAGGAAATAGCTCTTTTATCGGTTGATTTTTATCAGCAGGGTTGCCAAGAGGTTATTTGGGGTGCCATGGAGATGGTTCAAAGAAGGATGAGAGAAGGCCAGGGGGGTTAAGGGTTCTAGCAGGGATCCTCGCTCCTTCTTGCTCCTCTCTGCTTTCCTTACTCAAGTGAGCCTCATGAAGCCCAGAAAACTTTTGAGCCCAAGGACAGCATCTACAACAGCGAAACCACAGGCAGCCCAATAAATGTTTATGTGTATGCATGCATGCGTGCGTGGGATGAGTGTACATGTACGTGTCTCTCTGCTTCCCTGATAGAAGGAGGTCTGGGTGACCTGAACTCACCCGCTAAGAGTTGGGTTTCCTCTCCCTGGGAGCCCATCTGCTGTCACCAGCCTGAAATGCTGGGCGGGTGGCCTGAAGAACTCTCAAATGGGGCTAGCTAGGGGTTTTCCTGCTTCTTGGTAAACAGCAGCCACTCTCATTTCATGAAGTCTCGGGTCTTCGATCTCACTGCCCTAGTTGGAAAATCCCTCTGCGCCCGATCGGCTTCAAGACCGAAGATGCAGGAAACCATGACATGCAAGGCAACCAGCCCTACTTCATGTGGTGGCAGAGTGGGAGAGAGTGTAGGAGGGACCCAGGCACAGGTGGAAGGGGGCAGTCAAGACGTGTGAAAAGGGAGAGGGCTTTTGAAATTCCCTTTCTCCAAGGGAGCTTCTCTCTGCCCTCCAGTGGAAGGCTGATCCTTCGCACCCAGCGCCCTCCGACTCCATGGAACTCACTCACCAGCGTCTCTTCCATCATTAGCTCAAGCTTAGGCGGGAGGGAACTGTATGCTATAGACTTAGAGGTCATTAAGATCAAGAATTACCTTTGATAGAGGAGGAAAATGGTATGGAATTAGCATTTATGGAGAGATTGCTATGTGCCAGGCTAAGGACTTTTAGAAATATCTCCATCACCCTTCATTCATATTATCCCTTTGGACTAGGTGCTGCTGCTATTAGTATGCCCATTTTACAGTTGCAAACGGAGGCAAACAGAGGTTAAATGACTTGCCCAGGGTCACACAGTAGGTATATAAGTGTCTATAGCTAGATTTTAACTCAGCTCTTTCCCTGCACCATCAGCTGCCTCTGAAGTCACAAAGTAAGTTACCAGTGAAAAAGGGCTTTGTCCCAGGTTTTCTGATTCCAACACTATTGGTGCCATGGTGTCTCTCTGGCTAGGTGGGGGCCCCGTACCTAGAATTTTGGGACAGTGGGACGCCAGAGTCTCTCTTTTAACTATTATCCAACTCCAGGCTCAGTCTGATTTTTCTCTGCTCCCTAGATGTTGGGCACCTGGCTCTGGACTTTACTGCAGCAGCAAAGAGCTCCACCTGAATGGCAATGACCAATTTATATAGCAGAAATAGCCCCTGCTTTAGAGTCAGAGGACTTGGGTTCAAATCCTGCCTCTGATCCTGCCTGGGTGATGGAAGGAGAGTCACTTGACTTCTCGGGGCTGGAGATTTGTCTAGAAGGTTTCTGAGAACCTTTTCAGTTCTACATCTTTAAGCTTCACATAAGGATTATCCTTTGGGGAAGACCTGAGCCAGAATCCTACCTTAGGCGTTTACCGGTGGTGCTACCTTTCATAAACTATCAGCTCTCCAGCCTTACTTTCCTCAGCTGGAGAAATTAGAAGCTTGGACTCCAATCAGATAGAACAACCTCTGGGATCCCCCCTAAATCTGGGAGCCTCTGAACCCCACTCGAGGTCCCTATCCAACAAAGCCCCCATGAACCCCACTGCCACCCCCAAACTCCCCTGGCCTCTCAGCCCTGGAGCCTGGGTGAGTTCTTGGGAGCTTTGTGAGAACTTCTGTTTAATCAGCCACTAGCATCATGGTTGAGTAACATGGGGCGAAAACTCCCTTTGCCCTCCAGCGTTTGGGGTGCTAACTCTAAAGCACTCCCATTGCACACAGGATTTAGGTGTTCACAGTCTGAAACAGGTTTCTGAACCTGACTGGCCCGCTGCATTCTCTCTAAGGTTTGAGGGCTCCCTGGGTGCCTGGGGATGGGGATCTTCCCTCCCCCCACTGCCCTGGACCCCGCAGGTGGCAGGAGTGCTGCAGGACCTTCTCTGCTTCCCCTCCCAAGTGACAGGCTCCACTTTCACAGCCTCACTACCAAGGGGCCTGGCCTGGGCTGGGGCTGAACCTCTCGTAGTGCTCAGGATGTAGAAAATAGGGTGGTAGTTCCAGTAAGCCAGCCAGGGTTCTGGGTTGTGGGGTGAGGGGGGGAGGGAGAGGAAGGGGGTGCTGGAGAATCTCAATGATGGTTATCTCTAAGCAGTGGATTTCCTTTTCCTCCCTGGCCTGAGACACCCGCTCTACATGAGAGGGCTCTTGGAGTAGGTCCCTTCGGGTTTCACTGCTCAGAATCAAATTACCGTGAAACCTCTCTCTCCCAGGGAGCACTCTGGCTTCTCAGGGCAGCCTCCTGTCTGAATGCTTGGGATGCAGCAAAACTGACATGAAGCATAGACTCAGTAGGGGGACACCTACACAGTGTTACCTCAGGGGCCCCGTAAAGGCCTCCTGCCAAAATAGATTACCTTCCCTACCTCAGGCTGATGCCTGATTGACCCCGGTTAGAAAATCATTCTTTTTATTTTATTTATTTTTATATGAACCCTTACTTTCCAATACTGTGTATTGGTTCTAAGCAGAAGAGTGGTAAGGGCTAGACAATGGGGGTCAAGTGACTTGCCCAGGGTCACACAGCTGGGAAGTGGCTGAGGCCAGATTTGAACTCAGGACCTCCCATCTCTGGGCCTGGCTCTCCATCCACTGAGCCACCCAGCTGCCCCCAAAATCATTCTTTTTAGAGACTAGGTCTCAGTTACAATGGAGAGCATGCTAGATATAGAGTTAAAGGACCTGGGTTTAAAACCTGACTCCTACTACTTGCCTGGCCTTGAGTAAATCATTCCACTTCCCTGGGACTCAGTTCCTCCTCTCTAAAATTCAAAGCTTGGTCTAGATGGCTCCTAAGGTCCCTCCCAACTCTAAGTTTCTGATCTTGACATAATTATGGCTCTATTCTTTGAGGAAGCCTGAGTTCAAATCCTGCCTCAGACACTCCGTAGCGGTGAATCACCTAATCAATTCTATGTTGTTTCCTGACCTATAAAAATGGGACTCTTGGATGAGGTGATGATGTCTAAGGTTCCTTCCAGCTCCAAATCTAGAAGAATCCTCTGATCCTTCCTAGAAACCTTTTCTGGTTTTATCAGTCATGTAGACCTCAGTGTGAATGAGTTTATCAGTCTTTGTGGAAAGCAGGTTTTAATTGGGAGGTGGGGAGGGAGGGAACAAGAGGAAAGAGAATCAGTTTTGGAGTGTCTGAGGGGTGTCAGAGCCCCATGGAGCCAGGGCACCATTACAAGCTACAAGAGAAGGCTGGGGGAGGCAAGGGAGAAGCAAGGACAGGGTGGAGAGTGGGATATGGCAGATAACAAGCTGCTGACTTTGCAAGCGCTCCCAGGGCTGGCATGGATTTGTAGCATCTGGCTTCTCTGCCTCAGAACTCTGGGTCATGTCAGGAGCTGGATAGGTCTGTAAGTCATCCTAGCTCATTTTCACCATGTGGAGAATAAGGACACTTCTTAGCCAGAAGTACTTCTTAAAGGGGCAGCAGGTAAGATTCTTGGGTTTCACAGACCTGTTTCAGGAGAAACAAGGCTACAGATCTTATTTATTTCCCCAGCCCTTTTCTCTAACAGAATATGAATGCTTTGAGATCAGGGACTATGCCCTTAAAAAAATCAGGTAGCCAGTCCTGGAGTCAAGAGGACCTGGGTTCAAATCTGGCCTCAGACATTTCCTAAGTCTGTGACCCTAGGCAAGTCACTTTTCCTAACTGCCCAGCCCTTGCTGCTCTTCTATCTTAAAATGGATACCAAGAAGGGAAGGAAGGAAGGAAGGAAGGAAGGAAGGAAGGAAGGAAGGAAGGAAGGAAGGAAGGAAGGAAGGAAGGAAGGAAGGAAGGAAGGAAGGAAGGAAGGAAGGAAGGAAGGAAGGAAAGAAAGAAAGAAAGAAAGAAAGAAAGAAAGAAAGAAAGAAAGAAAGAAAGAAAGAGTCTTTTGTATTCTTAGTATCTAGCATGTCTTGGTCTCCAGTGTCTTGCCCATGTTGTTGTTCAGTTGTTTCAGTCATGTCTTATTCTCTGTGACCCCGTTTGGGTTTTTTTTTTTGGCAAAGATATTAGAATGGTTTCCCATTTTCTTCTCTAGCTCATTTTATGGATAAGGAAACTGAAGCAAACAGCATTAAGTCACTTGCCCAGGTCACACAGGTAATAAGTATCTGAGGCTGGATTTGAACACAGATCCTTCCTGACTCCAGACCTGGTGCACTATCTACTGTACCACCTAGCTGCCCAAATCTTACCTATAGTAATGATAAATAACTGCTTCAATAAACTAAGAACAGTCCTGGGTCAGTAGCCCCTAGAATCTTTTCTTAGTCAGATAAGATCCTGAATGGCATCTCTCCATAAGGACCCTACAATGTCCTCCTCCAGAACAGCAAGATGAAGTAGAAAGAATATTGGTTTTAAGCATTTAACACTCAGATTCCTAATCCTGTCTCTGCCATAGGCTTACTACCAATTTGGCCTCGGGCAAGCCAATCATTTCACCTTTACTGTGCATCTGCATAATGAAGGACTGGAACTTGGACAGTGGATAAATGAATGAATGAATGAAAAAAAACATTTATTAAGCTCTTACTGTTTGCCAAGCACTAGAGATACTAACAGAAAAGCAAAGAGATCCTTGCTCGCCTTAAATCTGTGGTCCTAAGATTCATCCAAGAACAACCAGAGAGAAAGCCAAGAACCCGAAGCCACAGGTGACTCACTTTGGTCAAGGTATCCAACAGTTCCCAGCTTCCTCTGAGCTGCTCACAAATCACACACTATGGAGTCACCTCAAGTGAACTCTCTGATAGCCAGAGGTTGTCAATCCACTTTGCTGATTACCTGGGTACCTTGCTGCCTCCTCCTGCTGCCCACTTGGGGGGACCTCGTGACTCATTTGCACCTCATTAGCAGGCACAGCTGGAGGGATATAAACCACCCTACCCACCCTACTCCCCAACCCAACTGAACTTTTTCACCAGCTCAGATCTGGGAGTGAGCAGGGTGGGAAAAGGACTTAGCACTGTCATCCCAAGGCTCATCCGTAAATGGCACTCAGCTCCTCTGCCTTTGTCCCATCCACCCAATCCCATGGGAAAAAAAAGACAGGGAAACAGAAACAGAGTGTGTGTGTGTGTGTGTGTGTGTGTGTGTGTGTGTGTGTGTGAGAGAGAGAGAGAGAGAGAGAGAGAATCTACTTTTGTAACAGAGAAACTATATCCTTTCTTCTCCCTCATAAAAAAAAATTAGCAGCTTAAGAACTTTCATGCTATTGTTGTCATTATTCCATAAAAGAGGGCCAAATCTACAAAGAGTGGCAGCTATAACATAATGGAAGGAATCCTATATTTGGCATTAGAGGATCTAGATTCAGATACTGGTTCTATTTAGTGTGTGATGATGACCTTGGATAAGTAACTTCTCCTTTCTGGAGCCCAGTTTCCTCGATTGTAAAACCAGGGGTTTAGATTAGATGGGAACCAAGGTCCATTCTAGGTCGACAATCCTTTCTATTTGTCCCTGGACAAGTCCCTCTCTGGGATTTCCATTTCTCCATTTGTCAAGGGAGAGGGTTGTTCCAGAAGACCTCTTCAGCTATAGACCCTCGTCCCTGTGATCTAATTCAGAGATGTGCTATTACGTGGCCAAGAGCTTCTCCCTGGGCCACCCTATAGAAGACTTCTCTTCAGTAAGGATCACGTTCTTGAGGCAGAACTAAAAAACAGAAGCATCTAAGCTTTCTGGATGCTTCAGCAGCAGTCCAAAGTGCTACATTAGGACCATCAGTGGAAAGCCCCAACATGACAAGGTGATGGGAGCCCAGTTGGAATATCCTGCAGGGTCACCAGTCCTTGAGACCTCTCCCTCTCAACTCCAGTCTCCGCCAGGGCTTTGGAGTCAGGAAGAATGTGTCTCTTCTTGCCTAGGCTTTGGCCTGGCCCCAAAGCTAACAAGAGAGGAGTCCCTGAACCAGGGTAAAGCAGATTGCTGCAAGATCCTTGGTGCAGATAGACAGTGAAATCTAGTCTTAAAGCAAAGGCAGACAACAGATAAAGTTACTCAGCCCAAGCAAGGTTCTGATGGTGGAGCTGGTCAGACTCCCAGAGGAGCTCTTGGATACCATATCTTCTGCCATGTTTGGGTTAGTTTGGGTAAGGTGGGTTAATATTTGACTGTAAAATGCTTGAAACGAGAGCCCCACGGGGTGGCAAAGGGAGAAGCCATTCTTTTCCCAGGTTCCTCGCTTAAGAGACCTAGAACAGAGATCTCTCAGTTTGGGATTAAAAGTCCTTTATGACACGGCCCCAACCTGCCTTATTATATGTGATTCCTGGTCACATGGCTCATAGTAGGTGCTCTCCTCCTTCTGATCCATTGGATCACTGCTGGTGGTCATATACCTGACTGTAGACCCCATTGTTGGAAGTGCAATGGGGGCTCTACGTAACATCTTATGGAAGGAAGAATGAGAGGGTCTGCCTTTAGTGCCCGGTGGGAACTTAGTAAAAAGGTCTGGGGTAGGGGTAGGGTAAGGGATCCCCACTACCTGCTCCTTCTGATTCACTGGACTGTTGCTTGGGATTTGAATGTGCAGGTAGTCTAAGTTGCTTGAGGGGAAGGTCTCAGTTTCCTTATAGCACCTATCTCTGCTTAGCCCAGAATTCACAAATAATAGTACCAGACTGGGGCTATTTATCCATTACCCTTTGTTTTCAGGGTGTGAGCAGTCTGTTTCCTTTTTCAATCATCTATGTCCTCCATGAAGGACCTCACACCACTGGACCCACTCCTCCTTTCTCCACCACAAGCCAATCTAACTGCTTGGATCCCAGTGGACCTCCCCAAAGTCTCATGGCCTCGATTATCTATCCAGCTCATTTGTCACTTAGTAATGACAGCCTTGGAGAGTTCTAGATATTTTTTAATGTTTGTGTACCTAGAAAAAAGGCGTCATCATCTGAGGATAGAGAGCTGGCTGCAGAACCAGTAAGACCTGGCTTCCAGGCTTGCCATTGACACACACTAGCTATGTGACCCAGGGCAAATCATTTCAGCTCTCAGTGTCCCCAGGCCACTATATAAGCCTGCAAATCGAAGGGAAGGTGGCAGTCTGCAATGGCGGAGGGAAGCTTTCTCTCCCAGGACTTCCCTATATCAATGAACTCGATTCTGTCCCTATACTGTGTAGGTAGACCTGGATGAAGAGTCGAAAGACCATTTTAATTCTTTCTTCAGGTTCTTCATTTCAACAGAGAACAAACTACTTCACAGCACTGTTTTGGGGCACGTTAATGACATAGTCTGCGGAACATAAAGTTCTAGATAAATCTGCTTCAGTACTTTGATTCTGCAATAGAGCTCTGATGTCATGGAGATGGACACTCCTTCCACAGGTGTGGATAACAACAATTCTATTCCATTTTAATAATTCTCATCCATAGCTTTCCATAAATCCTCTGTAAAAATATACCTAATGGGGGTCTTCTTCTAGGTCTTTTTTTTAATTCTTACCTTCTGTCTTAGAATCAGTTGGTCCCAAGGTAGAAGAGCAGTAAGGTCTAAGCCATGAGGGACACATAGCTAGGAAGTGTCTGAAACAGATCTGAACTCAAGAACTCCCAACTCTAGGGATGACTCAATCCAATGAGCCACCTAGACGCCCCCTTCTTGTAGGACTTTTAGCAGTTTTTGGATACTAGTTCCATACTGGAGTGGTCTCTTATCTCTCAGTCTTGCAATAAGACAAGCCCACCTCTTTATCCAGTTATTTACATCCTCGATGAAGAATACAGCATCATGGAATCTTAATTTAGAGCAAGAAGGAACCTTGATGCCCTCTAGTTCCAAACACTTCATTTTATAGATGGGGATTCTAATGCTAAGAGAGACTGTTCCTTGTTCGAGTAAGTGGGATTTGGCCTAGAACTTCTAGCCCCAAATCTATCATTTTCTGATACAATCAATCAACTAGCTTTTATGAAATGCCTACTGTGTCTAGTAAGTCTTATTAAATACCAACCATGTGCCAGGCACAAGACTATGCTTCCTGCATGCATGTCACCAATTGGCAAGATAATCTCTAGCCTATTTATAGCCACTACTGTCCTTTGGTTCAACTATAATTTTCTTTGGAGATTGTGGCATTTCATAATTAGCAGTCATATAACATCACTTGGAGAGTACTAGTATTAAAGAGATGGATCATATGTAAGTAAGAGCCTGCTATTGGGGGGGTGGGTTCCCCCTAAGCAACTGCAACAAGTTAGAGATCAGGAATTGTGTCTTATACTTCTTTTTATCCTCCAAGGCCAAGTATGGGACTGACACATGGTATCTATTCAATAAATGATTGTTGACTTGTTAAGTTGTGGGAACACCATGAGCCGTCTCTGAAAATTTTATCTTGGGCTTCTAGCCAGAATTGTCAGAAAGGGCCCTCTTGTCCTTATGCCAGTTTTATGATATCTTATATATTTTATACCATACTTGTCAGGTGTATTTTCCCTCCTATCTAGAGTTTAACAATATTTTCTCTCTCTAAGCACCATTGCAAAGAGGTAATATGGTACATTGGAAAGGATACCAATTCTAAAGTCAAGGGATCTGGGTTTGAATCCCACCTCTGCCCCTTGCTACCTCTGTGATTCTGAGTAAGCCACTTCAGTCTTTTGGCCCCAGTGTCTTCAACTATAAAATGGAGAAGTGGAGAATTTCTTGAAAAGATGCCAACAAGAAAGGTTTCCAACCAAGCCTGACTCTCCTGAGAAATAGCCAAGCAAAGATGGAAAAGGGTGCCAAATATAGCAATTATTCATTAAAATTGAAGAGAAATATCAGTGAGCTCCTCCATCCAGTCCAAGACTTCCAAAGAATAGATCTTTAAGTTCTAGGGATATTCTTGTTTGGGCATATCTCAAAGACTCGACATCTGCATGATCTTTGGAGATTCTCAAAAGACTGAAAAATTGGTGACCATGTGGAACATTTACTATCAAAAACAATTAGCATGGAAAAGTGACCAAAGAGATATTATTTAAGAATTTTTGGCTTCCCTGAAAAAAGTGACCAAATAAGCAACAACAAAAAACAAACTCAAAAAGAAAACTTTCCAAACACTTAGAACCAAAGAAGAAATGAAAAAGAATCCTCATGTCACCTTCTGGAAGAAACCTCAAGATGAAAACATTTGGAAATATCATAGCCTAAATTCAGAGTTCCTAGGTCTAGGGGGGAAAATACTACAAAAATCCAGAAAGAAAGAGTTTAGGACCAAAGAATCACAGTCAGGATCATATAATATTAGATTGTCACTGTAATCAAGGAAAGGAAATCTTGTAATATAATATGCCAAAAGGCCAAAAAAGAAGACTTATTGCTAAAAATAAATTATTTGATAAAATTGAATATAGTCTTATAGAAGAAAGAAATGGGGCATTAATAGAAGACAGAACTTTTAAGCATTCCTAATGAAATTATCAGAGCTGTATAGAAACTTTGAAACACCAATCCAGGAGACAAGATAACTACATTAAAGCAATTTGAAGGAGCTAAAAAGTAATAATTCTAATAGGGAGGGATGAGACAACTATCCCTTGAGAATAGCACTATCTTCAGGGATCACAAAAAGAATAAAGAAAGACAAACAGAGATGATTTTATTTTGTTTTGTTTGTTTTAGAATGGTAGGAAAAGTAATACACTAAAGAAAAAATAAAATGAGGGAGAAATTTAATACTTCTCATATTTGGAGGAAGCCAAAAGAACCTACAAATATAGAGGTGAGGATGGGAGAAGGAGGCATCTCATAAACCTTGTGACAACCAGACAAAGGAGAGTTGATAACACACACACACACACACACACACACTAATATTGACCTTGGAGTCCACTAAACCCCAGATCTTTTTTTTTTCCAGAATAATTTCCATTTCTCCTTTCTTTTAATTTTGAGGATGATTTGTTATCTCTACATGCAAGACATCTGGAAATCTGCAACAGTTCATCCTCCTCCCTTAATCACAGCAAGGGAGCTAGATCATTTGGGCCAATTAGTACCTCTTGTATGCACACTGAGTTCTGGCTCAGTAGCTGATCAGAAAGTTTGCTACTAAAGTAAGAATGCAGGCAACTGGCTACAGAATACTTTATAGACTTGGAAATAACCCGGATTCTCCTTTCCATATCATCAGACCCATCTACCTCACCTTCTTCTAGGACTGAGCCTTCACTGGCCACTCCTTTGTGGAATATATATTTTGTATTTCTTTACTTGTGTATATTCTATTTTCTTTATGGAACGTGTAAGTCCCCTGAGGAAGGAGGATCTTTTGTTTCCTTTCTATCTTCGTCTCACTGGTACCCAACATGTATGAGAGCTTAATAAATAGTATTTGCTGAATAAATGAATAAGTGGGAAAAGTTGAACAACGGGAGGCTGTAGTGATAGACTATGGTAGGAGTTTAATAAATTATTAACTGATTGGGGGCCATTTGGATGCCTTCTTTCACAGATGAGGAAACTGAGGCACAGATCATTATCAGTAATGATAGCAATGCTTCTATTTCTCTAGTGCTTTAAGATATTTCCAATAGCCTTGTGAAATAGATAGATGAAAAAACTAGTCCATCTTAAGTTGTAGTAATAGATTATATTGTTTCCAGAGTGAAGAAGGGGAAGATCTCCAGATCTCTTACTCTGGCCAAACTATATCTAAATGTCATGTCCAGTTCTGGACATCATATGTGAAGAAGAACATTGATAAAATAGAGAATCACCAGCAAAGGGCAGCCTAGAAAGTGAGAGAGCTGGAAATGAGCCATACAAGGATCAGCTGAAATAACTGGGGTGTTTAACCAGGAGAAGACTTTTTCAGGAGATGAGGGTGAGTACCTAGAAATGGAATGGGTTAGTGACATGATTGTTTTTATTTTTTTTAACCCTTACTTTCTGTCTTAGTAATAATTCTAAGAGTGGCAGGGGCTAGGTAAATGGGGTTAAGTGACTTGCCCAGGGACACACAGCTAGGAAGTATCTGAGACCAGATTTGAATCCAGGTCCTCCTACCTCCACGAATGTCTGCTGGTCTATCCACTGTGCCATCTAGCTGCCCTGTGACATGACTGTTGAATATGTTGTAGTTGGGATTCCTGTCTAGGAAACTCAAGGTCAAAGTAGCCTTTTTGAGTAGTTGTATAAACCTTCCTTTTTCCTCTCCACAATCTCCCTTAATCCAGTCCTACTAGAAAAGTCAGAGCCTCTTGAGAAAGCTGTAGGAGAGTCTGACCCCTAACAAGTACACCTTGTAAGATGAACAGCCCTGAAACCAGATCCTGAGAAGTGAGCTAGAGGAGAGAGTTCATGAAAGGTAACATTGCTTACTTTAAAATGCAAGGGGCCAGAGCATCATTTTTCAGGAACACTTCTCCAGGTGCCTGGGAGCAAAATTAGTCCCAAAATCTAGGTACAAGAATCACTTTTTCCAGCAGGGGAAAGAGGAAGGTTTGGCAAATGTGGATTTTTGTGCTACAGGCCAGATTCTTGGTGTGGATTCGGTGGATGGAGAAAAGTGGATATAGAGCTGGTCCTAAGCATCCTCTATTTCTTTTTGCCGAATTATTTTCTCCTTCAGCACCCCCATTTCCTACTCTGCCATTTCCAAGGTTTTCTGGTGCTGTAGTGCTCTGTCAGCCAAAGAGGAAAGTGATTGATTACCTGGGTTTTTTTGTAGATCTGATCAAGGGGTAGCTAGAATATTTATTAAATACAACTATGTGCTAGGCATTGTACTAAGTGTTGGGAATAAAAATATGAGCAAATGAAAGATAGTATCTGCCCTCAAAGAGCTTACATTCGAATGAGGGCAAGATAACATATAAAAGGGAACTAATGAGGGGTGGGGAAAGGTATCCTCATTTGAGGAGGGAGAAAAATCTGGAGAGTCAGTAACTGAATCTGGAACTAAAGAGTTTTGCAACCATGATCCATTTCAGTTTAATTCACTGACCACCAATTAAGTCTACATAGCATTGTCAGGGAATGATTAGTCACAATTTTTTCAACTGTGAAGTGAGGATATTGGACCCCACTGATTGCTAAGTTTCTTCCTGGTTTGAAAATTCTAGAATCTTATGATGGGATTATAGTTGAAGAAAGTGATTCTGGCACACACATACCAAAAAAAAACAAAAAAAAACAACAACAAAAAAAACCCCACCATCTAGAAATAAAATAGGTTTCCATTGATTGGAGAACACAAATAAATTGTGAAATATGAATGCAACGGAATATTATTTTCCTGTAATTGGTGATGAATATGAGGAATTCAGAGAAACTTTGGAAGACTCCTGTGAACTGATACAGGGTGAAGAAATCAGAATCAGGAGAATGACAGACACAAAAACCTGAATAGCAATGGTGCAAAAGACATTTGAATTTTAGATGAATGCAATTACTAATGATTCAAGGGATCTGAAAACACAGGCCCAGGATAGTAGATAGAGAGCTGAAGCTGAATTCAGGAAATTCCAACTTTGAATGCTGTCAGATACTAGCCATGTAACCTTGGTTAAATCTCTTCCTTTTTCAGCCTCGATTTTCTCATCTACAAAAATGGAGCTAATAACAGCACCTACTTCATAACATTGTTGTAAATATTAAAGGGGGGTCATCTAGGTAAAGCACTTTGCAAACCTCAAAGCACTATATAAATGCTAGTTGTGTGACCCTGAGAAAGTCACTTAACCTATAAGTGCAACTGTCTAAAGATATAAATAGCAGATTGGGTACCGAATCTGCATGGTAGAGCGAGTGACCTCATTGGGATCCCATTCCTTATACCAATGAAATTGGTTAGCCATAAAACAAACAATGTTTTAAAGGCAAGGAATGAATGGCAAGATTTTTTTAATTGGAAAGTTCTTCGCAAATCTTATAACACTATACAAGTATGAGGTAGTATCACACTCAGAGAGGTGGGGGACAATGGGCGCAGAATGCTACATATGCCAAGAGAATGGTCAATATGTATATTTTGCATAATTTTTAAACTGCAAAAGAAGATGTTTCATTTGGGGTTTTTTTTTGGGGGGGGCTACAGTTATTGGGCAGTGGCAGTTCGGTTTTTAAAAATCAACAACATAATATTAAAGGAAAAAAGGAGGATTTGGACATGGTCCCTATTGCTTTCTGCTGGCTGGCTCAGGCTAGCGCTGGTGACTCGGAGCATGCCCGGACAGTGTGCTCCTTGTTTGAAAGTCTCTTTTGTATAAGGGCACAGTTCAAGGGATCCTGCAACACTAGCACTGGTAAACACCCAGCATGCAATAACTTGCCTGGAGGATGAGAAAGAGGGCAGGGAGCTCTGACATCTCTGGGTGTCCCTTGCTCAGCTTCCTCCCTCAGGGCTAACCGCTAGAAGTTGTGACTTGGGACCAGAGCCCACCTGCATGCAGGAAAATTGCTGAGTTGTGGTTGCTTGTCTTGAATACCTTTGAGTATGGTCTAGCCCAGCCTCCTTTTCCTTCATGATTCCTTCCCTCCCTATAAGTCCCCAGTGCCCTTCAGCTCTCTCCCCTTTTCCCTCATCAAAGCATCCAAAGAAAGTCTTATGGTAGTGGGGAAAACAACATTCAAACAGGCCACATTCTGCTTCCTTCATTTGATTGAAAGAAGAAAACCGGGACCCCAACTTATCATCTCCTTTCCTAAGCCATTTTTCCCAGGGACTGAAGCTTTTCTATATTTCAGGCAGCAGCCTAGAGGGGGCTCTCAGCTTGGGATCTGTAAACTTGGTTTTTAAAAATATTTTGATACCCATTTCAATCCAGTTGATTTCCTGGGTGATCCTATGTGCTTTATGTATTTGAAAACGTGATTCTGAGATAGATGTCCATAGCTTTCTCCAGACTGCCCCCCCCCCCGGGTAAACACTACTGGACAAGATGAGCTCGAAAGCCCAGTGGTTTATGTTTTCAGAAAAGGAACTGAAGGCAGTCATTTAGACCTTAGGGAGAATGATTCTCCCAGGAGAACTGACAAAGGAGGCTTCACCTAGATTGTGAAATGAAAGACCTTGGCCCCCTTTGAATTAATTTCAGGCATTCGGAAGCAGACAGGAAAGAATTTGGGGGTCAGGAATGTCCCCCTGCTGCCTCTCCAATCCCACCAAGTAGTCAGCTACCTTCCTTGTTACCTATGTGTAGAGGTGATGGATACAAAATCAGAAATGTGCTTTTGGAAATGGAGAATTAGGGAGCTTGATTTGCCATATGTGTGTGTGTGTGTGTGTGTGTGTGTGTGTGTGTGTGTGTGTGTATTATGAGGTTTTTATCTTTCTTTTCTCCTTCCTTACTTCCCTTCCTTCCTTCCTTTCTCCCTTTCTTTCTTTTTTCTTCCTTTCCTTCTTTTTATTTCTCACTCTTTTCTTTCTTTCCTTCCTTCCTTCTTTCCTTTCTTCCTTCCTTCCTCTTTCTTTCTTCCTTCCTTCCTTTCTCTCTCTCCCTCTCTTTCTTTCTTTCTTTCTTTCTTTCTTCCTTCCTTCCTTTCTCTCTCTCCTCTCTTTCTTTCTTTCTTTCTTTCTTTCTTTCTTTCTTTCTTTCTTTCTTTCTTTCTTTCTTTCTTTCTTTCTTTCTTTCTTTCTTTCTTTCTTTCTTTCTTTCTTCCTTCCTTCCTTCCTTCCTTTCTTTTTTCTTTCTTTCTTTCTTTCTTTCTTCCTGCCTTCCTGCCTTCCTTCTTTCTTTCTCTTTCCTTCTTCTTTCTTTCTTTCTTTCTTTCTTTCTTTCTTTCTTTCTTTCTTTCTTTCTTTCTTTCTTTCTTTCTTTCTTTCTTTCTTTCTTTCTTTCTTTCTTTCTTTCTTTCTTTCTTTCTTTCTTCTTCCCATCTTCCTTCCTTCCTCCCTTCCTTCCTTCCTTCTTTCTTTCTTTCCTTCTTTTTTCTTTCTGTCTTTCTTTTTCTTACTCTCTTTCTTTTTCTTTTCTTTCCTTCCTTCATTCTTTCTTTCTTTCATTCTTTTTCTATCTCACTCTTTCTTTTTTCTTTCCTTCATTCTTTCTTTTTTCTTTCTTTCTGTCTTTCTTTTTCTTTTTTCTTTCTCTCTTTCTCTCTTTCTTTTGTTCCTTCCTTCCTTCCTTCCTTCCTTCCTTCCTTCCTTCCTTCCTTCCTTCCTTCCTTCCTTCCTTCCTTCCTTCTTTCTCAAAGGGAATGAGAGAAGCAGGAGATAGAAAATAAATGCTTGTTTTTAAAAATACATTCCCCTCTGGAAGGACCACAGAAGTTACCTAATCCAAACTCTTCATTTTGCAAATGAAGAAAATCAGTTCCAAAGAAGTTACATAAACTGCCCAGTTTTGTACAGTTTAATAACCAGTTCTTTCCCTCCAAATTCAGTGTCATGGCCTCCCTAGATCTCAACCCTAGTCAAGACAACACATAACAAATGCCTACTATGTGCCTGATACTGTACTAAGTGCTGGAGGTACAAAGAAAAAGGCAAGAACAACTGTGCTCAAGGATCTCATAGTCTAATGTGGCAGTCAGCACAGAGGCAGCTATATACAAATGAGATTATAAACGGGATAAAGTGGAAAAAAACTCAGAAAGAAGTCACCCAGATAAATGGAGATTTATTGGGAAAGGCTATCCAAAGACAAGACTTTAGTGGAGACTTGAAGTTGGGAATCAGAAATGAAGAGAAGGGAGAGAGTTCTAAGAAGCAGAGACAGTCAGTGAAAATCCCAGAGTCTGCAGATGGGTTGTCCTGTTTGAGAAACAATTAGGAGGGCCGTGTCACTGGACCTAAAAGGATGTTGAGGGAAGCACAGGGCAAGAAAACTGGAAAGATAGGGAGAGGCCAATGTATAAAGGGCTTTAAAAGTCAAATAGAGGATTTCATATTTGATCTTGGAGGAAACCAAGAGAAACACTATTCTGGGAGGTTCCCCAACCACATCACAAGACATAAACAATAGCCACGAGACAAAATGTAACTTCTGTGTCCAAGCTGAGATCTTCACCCAGTCTAATGTTCAGTCATTATAGCCAGCCAAACAGATGGCAAAGGGATAAATATGAAGAGGGGGACTTCAATGACTTCGGCCTTGTTCTGGAGCCACATCTACCAGAGGAGGGCAGTGGGGCCAGGTGGAGAGACGAGAGGGTGTCTGGGAGCCTGTCAATTGCTATGCTCACTTACTTTTAAAGAACATTTTATTAGGAATTACTTGGGCACACGATATCCTTCTCTTTTAATCAACAAGCTCACTAGAAATGGCCAACTGGGCCGTTATCAGGCCTAGAATCTGACAGCACTTCAAGCTTAGGGTCACTATTTAGAGATCAGTATCTTTTTTGTAGGGACAAGCAGGCCTCTTTCTTGTCATTTAGCTGGCAAGCCAAACTTTGCCCTTGGGACCAACACCTGGTATCAATACCACTCCCAACACCCCTTCCCCCAATACCTCTCCTTCTTCAGCAATGCCAAATATCATCTACAAAAGGTCTCTCCCAATTCCCTTGGTTCCATTTACTATCCCTCTGAATTACTGTATGTGTGTGTATGTTTGTCTGTGTAAGATCAGGAGGGTTAAGTGATTTGTCCAAGATCACCCAAGTAAAACTGATAGGGCATAGGTTTGACCTAGGTTTCTTCTTTCCTTCCTTCCTTTCTTCTTCCCTTCTTTCCTTCCTTTCCTTCTTTCTTCCCTTCCTTCCTATATTCCTTCCTTCCCTTCTTTCCATCTTTCCTTCCTTCCTACATTTCTTCCTTTCTCTCCTTCCTATATTTCTTTCCTTCTTTCCATCTTTCCTTCCTATATTTCTTCCTTTCCTTCTTTTATTCCTCCCTATATTCCTTCCTATATTCCTTTCCTTCCTTCCTTTTCTTTCCTTCCTCTCTCCCTCCTTCCCTCCCTTCTTTCTTTCTTCCTTTCCTTATTATCTTCCTTTCCTTATTTCCTTCCTTCCTTTCAATCTTCCTTCCTTTCCATCTTTCTTTCTATATTTCTTCCTTCCTTCCTTTCCTTCTTTCCATCTTTCCTTCCTTCTCTTCTTTCCATCTTTTCTTCCTTCCTATATTTCTTCCTTTCTTTCCTTCTTCCTGTTTCTTTCCTTCTTTCCATTTTTTCTGCCTATATTTCTTTTTTCCTCATTTTCTTCCTCCCTATATTCCTTTATTTCTTTCCTATCTTCCTTTCCTTCTTTCCTTTCCTTTTCTTTCCTTCCCTCCTTCCTCACTCCCTTCTTCCCTCCTTTCTTTCTTCCTTTCCTTTCAATCTTCCTTTCCTGTTTCTTTCTTTCCTTCTTTCCATCTTTTCTGCCTATATTTCTTCCTTTCCTTCTTTTCTTCCTCTTTATATTCCTTCCTTTTCTTCCTTTCCTTTTCTTTCCTTCCTTCCTTCCTTCCTCTCTTCCTCAAACTGTCTATTTCCATTATACCATTTTTTTTGTTTTGTCTGATTCCCCAGAACCAAACAGTGACTGATGCATGGAATTTAATAAATTCACATTTAATTGTATTGAACTGAATTGAATATCAGGTTTCTGGGACAAGGCTAAAGGAATCCAGATGTGGGCAGGTGTTGCCCACAAAAACTAGCTGGCCTTGTAGTCTAAAAAACCAATAATGGTCAGGGAGTCAAAAGACATCTATTCAATCCCCAGTCCAGGCATTTAGGAGATTTGTGGCAGAGGGCAGGCCATTTATTTCTCTGAGCCTTAGTTTCCTTAACTGTAAAAGGATGATAATTAATACCTACTCCGCTCTCTACCTCTTGGGGTTGGGAAGAGAGTGCTTTGTAAACTTGGCAGCATAATAGAAATAGGAGCTATCATCTCTAAGAATCTGTACTTAGCATTCAACAGCTACCCTACCCCTACAGATCCAAGACCTTTCATCTTCTTCTCCATCCTTCATCCTCATTTCCAGCAGTCTTATCTCACCAGCCCTGGCCAGGATGCTGAGGTTGGGAGAGATCTGGTAATAATAAGAGTTCATGGAAAATGGAATGGAATGACCCTGGTAAGTTGTAGGTCTCCCATCACTAGTTGAGCTCTCAGAGAAAGGCTGGATGGCCACTGTAGGGGGGATTCAGGTTCAGGAAGGAAGAGGACTGGATAGTCGGTGGTTCCATCTAAATTTGAGTCTTTAGAGATCAGCAAAGATCATCCCCTCAGTAAACAGATGAGGAAACGGAGGCCAAACTTTAAAATGGTTAGGTGGCTCAGTAGATAGGGCACTGGCATCAGGAAGATCCAAGTTCCAATCCAGTCTGAGGTATGCAACTCTGGATAAGCCATTTAGCCTCAGTTTCCTGAACTGTAAAATAGGTATAATAATAACACCTACCTCCCAGGGTTGTGTCAGGGTTCAAAGGAGATAATCATTGTGAAGGACTTGACACAGTGCCTGGCACAACAGTGTGCCTGTTATTGTTAACCCAGCGTCAGATGATGATAAGATCATATATTTTTATCTGGAACCGAGATTTATTCAGATTTAGATCTGGAGATCCCTCATCCGACCAACGGGGAAACTGAGGCCCAGGGAGGTAAGGCGGCTTCCCAAGGGCACACTTTAGTTTGCATTATAGGTAGGGTTTTAATCTAGGGCTTCTTACAGCCCCCGGGGCTTCTCGGCCACTCACTCATGCCTAGTGTTCCCTTCCCAAGAGCTGGCCAGGGAGGGGGGGATGATTCATGGGTCCATCCGGGGAGGCTGCAGGGACAAGCGCTCGGAGCGGCGCCCTTCCCCCGCCCCCTCTCTCCGATTTCCTTCCCGCAGCGCCCTTCAGCGTGGGGGGGGGGGAGTAAGAGGGGGGCCCAGGGTGCCCGGGCTCCCCCGCTCCTGTTTCCAGGGGCGCGAACCCCGGGCTCAAAGGTCCGCTGCCTGCAGTGGTGTTCCGCCCGGGCTGTGCCAAGCCTCCCTGGGGATCGGGTTTCTGCTGAAGTGGTGCCAGGCACGTCTGCTTCCAGGAACCGGCAGCCGTATTTAGCCCCGGGCTGCACATGAAAGGCTGCAGTCGGAAACGTGACATTGTGTCAACATTCGAGGCAGGTCAGAGCTGGGTGAGACCATCAAAACAAGCCGGGGGAACTCAACACACCCTGTCTGAACAGAATGAGCTCAGAAGCCGGAGAGCCAGTCCTCCCTGCGCTCCCAGCCCCAGCCTCAGCCTCTCCGGCTTGAGCTCTAGGCCCCCAGCCACATCAGCCCTTGGACCCTGACCACGTCGGACCCCCAAAACTCCAGCTCCCGGCTGCAGCCTTTCCGCCTCCAACTCTCGGACCCCAACAACATTGGCCCTGGAACCCCAACAACTCCAGCTTCTACAATCCAGCCCTCAGCCCCCAACATCTCTAGCCTTTACCCCACAACATCTTCAGAATTTACCCACCCAGCATTTCCAGTCTTTACCTTCCAACAGCTCTGACCCTCAGACCTTGATACTGCCAGCCCTCAAACCCCAACTTCAACCCCCAGGCCCCCCAAATTGAGTCCTCAGCCCCCAACATCTCCAGCCTTTACCCCCCTCCCAATGCCTTCAAACTTTACCCACCCAGCATCTCCAGCCTTTACCTTCCAAAGAATCTGACCCTCAGACCTTGATACCTCCAGCCCTCAACCCCCAACAGCTTCAGCCCCCAGGCCCCCAAAATTGAGTCCTCAGCCCCTAACATCTCCAGCCTTTATGCCCCAGCATCTTCAGAATTTACCCACCTAGCATCTCCAGCCTTTACCTTCCAAAGACTCTGACCCTCAGACCTTGATACCTCCAGCCCTCAACCCCCAACAGCTTCAGCCCCCAGGCCCCCAAAATTGAGTCCTCAGCCCCCAACAACTCCAGCCTTTATGCCCCAGCATCTTCAGAATTTACCCACCTAGCATCTCCAGCCTTTACCTTCCAAAGACTCTGACCCTCAGACCTTGATATCTCCAGCCCTCAAACCCCAACAGCTTCAGCCCCCAGGCCCCCAAAATTGAGTCCTCAGCCCCCAACATCTCCAGCCTTTATGCCCCAGCATCTTCAGAATTTACCCACCTAGCATCTCCAGCCTTTACCTTCCAAAGACTCTGACCCTCAGACCTTGATATCTCCAGCCCTCAACTCCCAACAGCTTCAGCCCCCAGGCCCCCAAAATTGAGTCCTCAGCCCCCAACATCTCCAGCCTTTATGCCCCAGCATCTTCAGAATTTACCCACCTAGCATCTCCAGCCTTTACCTTCCAAAGACTCTGACCCTCAGACCTTGATACCTCCAGCCCTCAACTCCCAACAGCTTCAGCTCCCAGGCCCCCAAAATTGAGTCCTCAGCCCCCAACATCTCCAGCCTTTATGCCCCAGCATCTTCAGAATTTACCCACCTAGCATCTCCAGCCTTTACCTTCCAAAGACTCTGACCCTCAGACCTTGATATCTCCAGCCCTCAACTCCCAACAGCTTCAGCTCCCAGGCCCCCAAAATTGAGTCCTCAGCCCCCAACATCTCCAGCCTTTATGCCCCAGCATCTTCAGAATTTACCCACCTAGCATCTCCAGCCTTTACCTTCCAAAGACTCTGACCCTCAGACCTTGATATCTCCAGCCCTCAACTCCCAACAGCTTCAGCTCCCAGGCCCCCAAAATTGAGTCCTCAGCCCCCAACATCTCCAGCCTTTATGCCCCAGCATCTTCAGAATTTACCCACCTAGCATCTCCAGCCTTTACCTTCCAAAGACTCTGACCCTCAGACCTTGATATCTCCAGCCCTCAAACCCCAACAGCTTCAGCTCCCAGGCCCCCCAAATTGAGTCCTCAGCCCCCAACATCTCCAGCCGTTACCTTCCAACAGCTCCAGCCCTCAGCCCCCAACAAGTTCAGCCCCTAGAACCCAGTACCTCCAGCCTTTACATCTCCCAAGTCCCCAGTCTAGCCTTCAGTTTCCAATGTCTCCAGCACTCAGCCCCCAACAACACTGGCCTGAGCCTCAAACAATGTCAGCTCCCAGATCCCAAAGTCTAAACTTCCATTGCATCTTCCAGCTCCCTGGTCCAGCCCTCAGCCCCTAGCTTCCATTTCCCATATCTAAGACTTTATCTTCCAACTCCAGGCTCCCAGCAGCAGCCTGCTCTGCCCCGGCTCCCCATTCCCAGTTGTAGTCCCCAGTGCCCAGTTCTAGAGTGTTCAACTGTAGTGGGCCCTTAGCTTGCTAAGAAGCTCATAGCATCTTAGATCTGGGCCTGGAAAGGACTCCAGGGGCCATTTAGTTTATAGTTGAGGAAACAGAGTCCAGGGACCTCACCTGCTTTAGACCAAAAGGTAATGCTTTCTAGATAAGACCTGGGACTCCTCTGTCTAAAGCAGCCCAGGGGCTTGGGCAGGATGGGAGGGAAAGTCCCAGGAAGGGCTGTAGGACCCAGGAGGTGGGAGACAAGGCTGGAGCAGGGCTAAAGCATTCCAGATTACTCCACCCTTGAACTCCCTCCCCAACATTTTTTTCTAGATAAAAATCAAGTTCTAATGAACTTGGAGGGCAACTTTGAAGGGGGGAAAGTCACCCACCAGCAATGTAAAGGGAGAGGAAGGGATGGAGGAGGGAGGTAGGGCTCCACGGGCTGAGTCTGTATGTGTGTGAGCCTCAAGTCCTTTTTTAGTCCTAGCTGGTGGAACCACCTTCACCCCATCCATTCTTCCCCTCCCCCCTCCCAACCAGCTGCCTCCCTGAGTCACTGGCCAACCACCTGCCTCCCTGAGTCATTGCCCAGAATCAGGGAGTGGGAGGTGGGGTGGGGCTTGGGAGGCTCTGGTACCACCGAAGTGCCTAGCTCAGTCTCCCCAGTTTCCCACTCTGGCCCCAAGGGGATCCAAGACAATGGGTCTGCCCCCTTCCCCCCCTGCTTCCCCACTTCAAGCCCTAACACCCCAACTCTGGGCTGTTACTGCTACCACACTCACTTTCCCGAGGAGACCTGATGATTCACTCACCAAAGCAGAGGTTGGACAATGGAAAGACTTGGGTTCAAATCCTGCCTCTGCCATTTGCAAGTTCTGTGATCTTGGCCCAATTACTTAATCTCCCTGGGCCTCGGTTTCCTTAGCTGTAAAAGGAGGGGATTTGGATTGTGGTCCT
The DNA here is from genome assembly GCF_027887165.1 of Monodelphis domestica. Taxonomy (NCBI): domain Eukaryota; kingdom Metazoa; phylum Chordata; class Mammalia; order Didelphimorphia; family Didelphidae; genus Monodelphis; species Monodelphis domestica. The sequence continues at coordinate 46,350,928 of NC_077233.1, read as the reverse complement.
TCTTTATCTCCAGTGCCACCCATTGCCTTAGAGCTGCTTGCCTGCAGTTTCACTTGCCCAATAAATAACGATGTAAACAATTCCTGCCTTCAGTGCTTAGGATGAGGAGGTAGAAGCTATTACACCAATTCTCTTTACCCTGGGGAAGCCATCATCTGCTAGGCAGAAGGCAATGTCCCTTAAGGCTCTCACAGAATCAGAATCTCGGAAGAGGGAGAGACTTTCTGAAATCACCTCTAAACCAGTCCCTAATTATGCAGCTAAGGCAAAAACCAGCCCCAGGGAGGATTCGTGACTTGCCCAAGGTCATACAGTAGCTTGGCCAGAACTGGTCTGCTGCCTTCCAGTCCCCCAAAGCTCTTTCCACTACACCAGACGGCCTCTCAGATTCCCCCATGAATATTTTAAGTGGGAGAATAATGACATTCAGAATGTTTCCGTCCTGGTTTTATGGAGGGGAAGCTTCCCTTCTCTTGCTGCTTCATCGGGAGGCTGTGGAGGAGACAGCAAAGGTGACATTTGAAGAGAACAGCCCGTGTCTGGCAGGTGGTGCGGGCTTTTGTTGTTCTCTTGCCTGGGTTTGGGCTCCCTGAGGTCATTTTCGCTGCATGGGAGGTGAAGCTTCTCTGCCTGGCACACGGCGTTACAGGCTGGAGCGGGGAAGCCCGGGGATCAGAGTTCAGTCCTAGCAAAGCTTAGAAGCCATTCTAGCGATCAGCATTCACCAGGGGTGCTGAAGGTCAAAACGAGGCCCCGGCCCGGTCCGGTCCGGGTGGAAACGGAAAGCCACCGGTCCGACCTCAAGCCGTGGCCAGGAGTTATTCCGCCTGCTGCTCAACATGCTTTCCTTGGGTCATTTTTTTAAATCGCCTATGACTAAGCAGCACTGACATTCATTCACACACCAACACACCCAATCTCAGGAAGTTCAGGAAGGATGTAACATAATTAGGAAAGGTTTCCTCCAGCCAACCCAGCAGCCCCTGCTTTATTAGCGAGTGAGCAGGAGGCTCCTTCCCACCATCCCCGAACAGGTCGTCGTCATCCCAGGGGTCTCCGCCTGTGACTCTGAACTCCCGTTCTCTCCTGGGCTTGAACCTACGCTGAAAAAAAGCCATCCACCTTTGCTTGGCGCCCAGAGACAGACACAAGCCTGACGATGAGACACCAGCTAGAGTCGGTTTGAGAAAAAAAACGAAACCAAATATTTACCTACCAAGTTGACTAAGCTCTTTCTGACTTAACACTAGGCATGTGAAAAGTGAATTATACTCGGAGACAGTTAACTATTTGTGGCCTAAAAAGAAAGAAAAGGGCGAGTTCCGTGTCCCATTCAGCCCACCGAAGGCTCTCTCCCCCCTGTGAACCCGTACAGAAACACAGGACACTAACCTTCTCTTCCACAGGAAAATGATGGTTTTTATTAAGTATTTGAAAACAGCTACTTAACATTTACTTATAGATAAAAATATTTACAATTTTACACCTTCAAGGAGGCTCCGGAATATAAACACTGTACCTCTCCCTAGAGAAAATTATTCTTCTCTCTGAAAACAGAAATACATTCATGTTTCTCACTTGTTCTGATCAAGTAATTATACAAATAAACATCCGAAACATTTGACTTTTGAATATATTTATATATAATATATATAAGTTTTACAAATAAAGGCAATAACTTTATACCCCAAAAGAAGATTAAAACACAGTCAAGCATAGTGCATTCAATAGCTGGTGTAGTTGTAGACAGACAATTCAGAAAACAATGACTGGACACAATGTTTTGGAAAACTAAGGAGACAGACTTGTTTTTTCTTTTTTTTTTGCAGTTGAGAAAGTTGCTGTAAGCCATCAGAATCAGACAGGGGCATCATCACTGCAGAAACGATCTGGTCTAGGGTGGTCAGGCAGATGAGGAGCTAAGACTGGTCGGCAGGAGTTTCATTGAAAAAATAAGCTGCATTCAAATTTGCTCATTTAAGGTAGCGATTCATGCCCTGGCATGGTGGGTCGAAAGCCGCTCTTGTAACTTAAAGCAGCTCTTTGAAATTGGGGCTCGCTGCCTTCCTGGGCAGGAGTCATAAAAGGCAGCAAGAATCGGGTGCCAAAGAAGTCTCGAGGGGCACTCCTCACTCCTTCTTTGGCAGTTCAGGTTGTCCAACAGGGCACATTTTAGTTCCTTAATGGATAATTACCCTATCAAGCTTAAGCAGCAACTATGCTCTCTGTACCCATTCAAGGCCAAGGTGTGGAGAGAAAGCCGTCTAGAGTGTCCCTGAAACACTCGGGGACAATGCCAGTGGGGGCTACTTTACAGCTTTTGGATCGAGATGAACAAACACCAGGGCTCAGACGGACTGCCCTTTGTGTGTGAGTCACACGGAAAATACTGGGAGATGGGTGGGGTGGAATAAGTCCGTCTCAAGCTGCAGGCCTGGTGGGGAGCTGTGCTTTGTCAAGTCCTCCCATGAAAAGTACCATATTCCAGTTCACAAAAAGAAAATCAAAAAAGCCCTCCCCAGAGCCCTCTCCCCAACTTGCAATCTGGGTAACTGAACACAATTCACAGTTTTGAAGAACTCAGTTGACTTTGTTTTCTGGGTGGGTAAAATCTTGTAGGAGGTTTGATTCAAACAAAATGATGCCAAACAACCCCAAACCCTACATATGTTAACCTGGTCCATCCTTCATGTTTTCCCTAAGCTTTCTGACTGCTAGAGCCAAATGTGGCTTCCATGTCATCCTATACTCATGCACGCCAACCCACACTAATCTCTCTCTCTCTCTCTCTCTCTCTCTCTCTCTCTCTCTCACACACACACACACACACACACACACACACACACACACACACACAGGTCTAACTTCCACACCTCCATTTATCTAAATATACAAACTCAGTCTCACTAGACTTTTTTTTTAAGGGGCGGAAATAAAAGAGGGCAGGGAGGGCCACTCTGGCTATTTAGTCTTTGGTTTCCAAGTTTAAAGGTGGAATCTGCTTCAGAGCCTGGAGCAGAGCTGAAGAGTCGATGGACGAATGGGAGGGCAACGGAGAAGGGAGTCTTTGGGGCATCAGCAAAGGAGGAGGGATCTTCTCTGGGTTCATGAAGCCGGTGAGAGCTGCGGCTGAAGCAGGGAGCCCAGGGTACAAGACTGGGACGGAGGTGGGATACCAGCATTTCTCCAACATGGGCAGATAGGCTGTTGCTGACGGTGGGATCAAATAAAAAGGCAGGCAGAAGGGAGGTTGGTGAGGATGAGGCCCTAGAAAGGAAGACCCAATCAGCTCACTGCTAAAATGGCTCTCCCGGTCGGGCATTTCTAGTCTGGTCTTTTTTGCAGGAGGGTCTTCGGACTCTTGCTTAATGGCGCTTATTCTCTCTCCCAGGGGGTATTTATGTTCGTTATCATTTTTAAAATACTGCTGGTCGGCTTTAGAGTCACTTTTCTCCAACTCGCCTCCGTAACCACTGTCAGTGTCTGTATCGCTTCCGCTCTGCTCGCCGCTTGAATGGGCAAAAGTCCTTTGGATGACCGGTACACAGTTTTTCCCGTGCCCTTCAGTGGCTTTGGTCAGGGAGCTGGGCTTCTCTTTGAAGTCCATCATTTTGGGGGCGGGATCACTAGGCTTGTAGACAGCTCCACCCTGCAGGACCTCAGAGACCATGCGGTGGAGGTGGCTGACCAGTTGGGAAGATTTCAGATCCCGACTACTTTCATGCTTTGCCAGGTACTGCAGCACCTCCCTGGCACACGTTTGGAAACCAGAGCAGAACATCTCCTGGCTGGCATCGAGGTTTCTTGAGGATAGCTCACCTAGGGGAAATACAAAACAGGAGAAAGTTTAGAAGAGCATCTCCCCCAGGTCCATCCACCAAAGAGGAAACGATGCTACTAATGTAAGGGAACTCTCTAATACAGTGAAAAGAAAGCTGGGTCTGGAGTCAAGGACCTCCCTTTGAATCCCAGATCTTGCACTCATATCTTTGTTATCTTTACCCTTCCTTTCTGTCTTAGGAATAACACTAAACCAGAAGGGCAAAGGCTAGGAAAACAAGGCTTAATGCCTTGCCCAGGAACCCAAGGCTAGGAAGTGAGAGCAGATTTGAACCCAGGTCCTCCTGACTCCAGGTCTGGTGCTCTATCCACTGTACCACTAAGCTGCCTCCCACTTATGCCTTGTGACCTTGGAAAAGTCACCTCCTTTCTCTTGGTCTCAGTTTCCTTATCTATAAAAGGCCAGGGATAGATTAGATGACCACTGACATTTCTCCAGTTCTAAATATAAGATCCTATGAATATTAGTTTCCCTGTGCACAGTGATTGGTCAGTTTCTCATGAAAAATAATTAAAAAAAAAAGACTGTACATATTAACCTTAAGAAAACTTATTTCAGAGGGCAGCTGGGTAGCTCAGTGGATTGAGAGCCAGGCCTAGAGACAGGAGGTCCTAGGTTCAAATCTGGCCTCAGACACTTCCCAGTTGTGTGACCCTGGGCAAGTCACTTGACCCCCATTGCTAGCCCTTAACACTCTTCTGCCTTGGAGACAGTATTGACTCCAAGATGGAAAGTAGGGGTTAAAAAAAAAAAACAACTTATTTCAGTGGCTCATCCAATTGCAAACAAAATGCTTTTATTTATCTATAATGTTCCACCTTGAAGCAACTGTCCTAAATATTCATCCTGTTTCTCCTCCCCTTCCCAGCAGATAATAAAATATTTGCATCCCTCATTCAAACATTAAAAAAAAAAAAAGGAAAACTGCATGATCTGTTCCTAATCCCCTAGTTGACACTTTCAGAGTCATCATTATATGAACTCTAAAGTGACCATGGGAGAATGAGGTACAAGAGGGAAAGGGAAAGCTATAAAAACTGGCTTACAAACTTAAACCTGAGTACTTGCAAGGTACAAGGTTGGAAGAGCTCTTCTAACTCTTGCCCTCTGAAAATCAATGAAAATGGAAGACTAAACTTGGGTCTAACCAAATTTCACAACTCTACCAATAAGCCTAGTGGTTATTCAAGGACCAGTACTAACGAATGGAAAATTGTTCTTGTACCCCTGCCAGATGTACTTATGCCACACACACTGATAAGAATGAAAAAATCAAGTGTATGCCAGCACTCTTCTCCCAAGTGATCAAGGGAAATGGGACTTGAAACTCAGGACCAAAAGAAAAAAAAATTAAAAGACTATAACGTATATTCAACATGACAGGCAGCTAGGTGGCTCAGTGGATTAAGATCCAGGCCTAGTGATCAGGGTCCTGGCTTTAAATCTGGCTTCAGACTCTTCCTGTGTGACCCTGGGCAAATCACTTAACCTCCATGCCTAGCCCTTACCACTCTTCTGCCTAGGAACCAATATATAGTATTGACTCCAAAGTGGACCGTAAAGGTTTTAAAACAAAACAATAGGGAGTTGAAGAAGAAAAAAAGTCATCAATTTCAATGTGTAGGAGAACCCAGAACCCTAAGATAACAAAGCAAAAAGGGGCACTTCAGGATTTCCTCAATATAGTCATCTGTACTCATGCCAGGTGACAGAGTAGATTCTTATATGAAAACTCGTCCTTTTAGGAAAGACAAAACTGGCAAGCCCACTACAACGTGTGCAAGTAATTTGTCACAGGGATGTTCTTACAACAGATGTTGAAACTAAATCTCCCCTTGTGCTAACACTGTTGCAAGCAAAGCAGGCTTGAGTCCTCACCTGCTTGTAAGCCACTCTGAAGAGCCATAATCTTCTGTTGTTGTTGGTCAATTAGGTTGGTGAGTGCTTTCACATGCTTCAAGGTAAGCTCCAGGACCACCGCCTTCTCCAAGTGACCCAAGGTCTGGGGGGAAAAGTGAATGAATGGGGTGAGCCTGCCAGGACTAAGGGGCACCCACTACCGGAGAGACAGCTTTGTGCAATTCAAAGGAGTCTGGGGTGGGAGGGAGAAGATCTGTCCTCTCCCTTTCCATGTTACTTTTGGTTAGGTTGGCATTTCTGAATGTTTCTTCGGAAACCTCTAGCCATAACTAAAAGATAAAAAAGGAGGTGACAGCTATGCCTGGAGGTATTTTGGGAGCAGTGACATGCCTCAAGAGAAAGCATTTGACAGATATGTTTCTCCAACCCCGGCTGGTACCCTGACCTTAACTCAGGGGAATCCAGAGATAACGTTTCTCTGCAGTGGTGTCAAACCAGAGGGGGAGTTCTAACAGAAGGGAAGCCAAAACGGCTTTCCCCAGGAGATTTCCTTCCCTTAAAAAAACTTCCTGGTTTAACCCCCTCAAATACTGGTTCCTTCCCTTCCTCATGCTCCCCCCCCCCATCTTTTTCCAAAGCTATGGAGCTGCAATTACAAACTGACAAAAGAATCTGAACCATGGGAAATTCCTATCAAATAGGGAAGAAGGAATCTTTCCCACTTGTGGGGTCCTTAGAGTAAATTGGGGAGCATCGGGTCAGCCAGGAAATTCAGTGAATTCTGGAAAACAACATCCTATTACCTCAGGAGAAAAAAACAACAACAACAAAAAAGCCTAAATCTGTTTTCACAAATCCCAGCCGGAAGTCTCCCCCACTCCCACCCTGTCGGAGGGGCCCTTTGCTATTCCCTGTCGTCTGCTCGAAGGGGAACCTTCCCTACTAGGTAGGATGCGTTTTGAGGGGACGGAGCCGCCAACCTGCTCCAGGGGCGGCTACGGAGCTGCAGTACCGCGCGGTACCTGAAGACGGCAGGGAAACCTGCGCACCAGCCGCCCGCCCGCCCGCGCCCTCCCGGGTGAGGAGAGTTTGGAGTGGGTCCAGGTTTTCACTTACAGTAAGTTTGAGATGTTCGGGTAAGAGATCTTTCAGCTGGGCGATGCACTCATTAATCCGATCACGTCTTTTCTTCTCTATCAGTCGGTGCGGCAATTTATAGGTCTCCTGAAAGGCAAAGGAGGCGGTGGGCGACCGGGGCAAGGGGACAGTCAGGGATTCCCGGGAACGCGGACTTGCTCTAAGGGCAACTGGAAGTAGACAGAAAGGCACAGTGCCACCCCGGAAATATAGTCCCGAGCTGGTCAGGTCTTAGATCCCCTTGCTTCCACCTCCCTCTTCCTCCTACCCGGGCTGGGACAATACTTTTCATTGAAACTCGTAACGGTGGGCGCAGGATTCTGAATGGGGCGCGTGAGGGGTGAGGTGGGGGGTGGAATGGAGGGTGGTGGCGGAGGGGATGTTCTTACCTTGTTATCCTCACTCCTTTTTAATCCCCTCCTCGGTTTGTACACTTGGTAAATGTGGGTAAAATCCATCCTGCAAGGAAAAGCAAACGGGATGCAGAATGAACCAGGGATAGAAAGGAGACCCTGGCATTGTCCATCCTCTTGGGCAACAGCTCGGGATGCGCCGGAGCTGAGCCAGAGTTGCGGGAGATGGAGGACATCAAGTCTGGGGCGACCCCGGGAAAAGAACGGACTTAAGAGAGCAGCCGGGGAAGAGATTGCCTGGGGACACCGGAATCCCCGGGCCACCCCGTCTGTCCTGCACCCTGTACTCCCCGTGGGAGCGCGGCTGGCAACTGGGCGCTGTAGCTCCAAACTTCCTTACCCTGCCATCTCGCTGGGCTCCAGTCCCGGCACTTTGCCCAGGCAGGCGGGGGGCGGCTGGGCGCTGGTGATCCTTTCCATGGCACAGCGACGGGGCGGAAAACTTAAAGCCTTCTGGTCTGAGACTCGCGGACCGGGCGGCCCCCCTCACTAGTAGAAGAAACCCTACGAAGTCACTTGATTTCTTTCCCTTAGCTGCGAGAAGTCCCTTGCGCTTAACCCGCTGGAGCCCGTAGAGAAGAAGATGCGCCGGCTGTGGCTGGAGGTGCGAAGGGAGAGATGCGCGCGACTCCGCTCGCGGCGTGCGGGAGTCCCCTCTCTGCCGCTGCCTCTCGGGTCTGTCTGCCCGCACAGACTGGCTTTCTGTTCTCCCTGCGCCGTCTGGACCGTGCAAGCCAAGTGAATGAGCTGGTGGGGAGGGAGGGAGGGAGGGACGGAGAAGGGGGGGGGGGAGGAGGAAGGCTGGTTGGTGGTGGAAGGGGGGGGGCCAAGCCGAGGAGTAATGGGGAGGCTGCAGGCTGGGTTAAATGTGAGCGAGTGGGTGGATTGGAGCTACGTGTTCCACCCTGTGACTCCAGGCACGTCTGGTTGCTGCCGGGGAGGGAAGGAGCGACCTGCCCCCACCCCCTCCCCCAGCACCTCCCTCCTCGCCACCTTCCCCTCCTCTCCATCACATGAGGCTCACGTGTTGGACAACGCTTGGGCTGCTGAAAGGGAGCCCTCCCCCGACACACACATCCTCCTTTCCTCGCCCCCATCCTGATCGCGCCCCCCTCCCTCTGCTTCCCTCTGCGCCCCGGTGTCGGCGGCGGCTGCCTTCCCCGAACAGAGGGGTGAGGGGCGGAGGGGGGGAATCCATGGCCCAGACCCTCGGAGTGATATTGGGTGGGGTGCGTACTAGCAGGCAGGCACTGGGGAGGGGATTTGGTCTGGTTTTGGCCGTGTGGGCGAACCTGCCCTAGGGAAATGAAGTAAGTTCCAGTCTCGGGGGAGGGGTGGGGGTGGGGCGGGGATGGCCAGATCCGCCTGCCTGGGTCTGACTCAAGCTGGGAGAGGAATATCCCCTCTCTCCCGGCCAGCCCGCTTCCTCCCCCGCCCCCTGCTCCCCCCTTCAGGAGGAACCGGGACGGGCAAGGGAGGAGGGAGGGCCGGGGGGGGGGGGAGGCACCCGGTCTCCCTGCCCCAGGGGCTTTGGTTTCTTTCCGTCCTGTCCTCCCCCACCCCGTGTCCAGGAATTGCCCGGCGTGGGGAGGGGCCGAGGGAGGGGCGGATGTCACCCCACTGGAACAGCTCAGCCGGGACTCACATCACGGAACGGGCAGCGCTCCAGCCTCAAGGGCAGCCGAGGCCGCCGCCGCCGCCGCCGAGCATGCCGGCTGCACCTGATGGCCGAGTGCGTCCCTCTCCACCACTGCGCCCTGCGCCCGGGGGCGCGCTCCGGCACCCCGCCGCACCCCTCCTTCCCTTGACCTAGGTTCAGCTGCCCCCGCTGTGCTTCGGGTGCGCGGGGGAGGGAGGGCAGCCCGCTCGCCAGCCTGCCATCCCCACCCCCCCCACCCCGCGCCTCCCTCCCGTGCAGCCGGTGTTACACAACGCGGCTGCTCCCAGCAGGAGCACGGGGCGTGAACCTTCACGTGGCCGCATGGGAAAGCCAGCTAGCTAGGGGACCCTGCCCCCCTCCCCGGTCCCCCATCCTCCCCAGACTGGAGCCTCTTTGCAGCTTCCTGGTGGCCAGTCCAGGGCTCTGGGCCGAGCACCGGGCAGTTCCTGACGGTGACTTGGCTGGGGCATTCTGTTCCTGCCAAGTTCCCTTGGGTTGCCCTGCACCTTAGCTGGCCCTCACCTGGCAAGGGGCCCTCCCTGTGCTAGGACACCGGAGCCAGGGAGTGGGGGGGGGGGGGAAGGAAAAGGGCCCATGTCCAGGGTCGCCAGACCCTAGTCAGAGACTGAAAGAAGCCACTCAACAAACAGCCCCCAGCCTGATCTATATGCCCACGAGAATGTCCCTCACCTGATCATCTGCTATCTATATCAGGTCCTCAGGTTTGCCCTGACTGGTTGCCCCCAAAGAGCAAGAGACTAGAAAAGCTGCGCAGGCTTAGCCTGAATCCAAAAAAGGAGAGAAAGAAACAGAAATGGGGGTTCCGACTTGCAGTTAGGATGGATTCCCAGGGCTGGGGCTTTGGAGGGGCTTAGCCTTTTGCCTCTAAGCCACCCTCCTCCTCACCCCGGGCCAGACAAAGGCTTCATTTAATGGCCTCCCCCCTATCCCAAAGGATTTAGTTTGTGGAAAAGCCCAAAATTTCCATACCTTTTTTCTCAGATGAGAGGAAACAAATCAGGCAAGCTTATTGCTTCTTAGCAGCCCTGATTTTTCAAAAAGGGGAAAATAAAGCGTGATGGGAGGGAAGGCAGAAACTACTGATGAAACTGAATTTGGGGGAATTCAGGGATCTGTGGTCAGATTGGATAGGCGCTTGAGGGATGACTGTACATTTCTTTATTGTATTCTCACGGCATACCCCTGGCTTCTGGGTCCCCAGATTGGAGAAGGAATGACCCATTTGATTGAGGATGATCTTAGGTGACCCATAGGTCCCTTCGAGGTCTAAATCTTATAATCCTATAAAAAGCTTGGAAGACAAGGAAAATGAGGTCAGTGCTAGTGATACACCTCCATTTGGGTTTAGTTCCCAGGGCCAGATCTAATTCTACAGCTGAGACTTGTGGAGTGATGAGCCTAATGGGAAATTCCCCCAAGTGAAAACTTGACCCCTAACTCCCCAAGTACCCTTAGGCAAGTGTCCTAACTTCTCATTTTGGGAAAAAACAACTGGCATTTAGTAATTAGAAAGCTGGACCAGGGAAAACCAGGATTCGAATCTTGCCCCCAATTTAGTGATGGGACTATATGAACAAATCGCTTCATCTTGTTTCCTCATCTGTCTAATGGGGAGAATAATCTCCCCTCGCACCTGCCTCACAGATTGTTCTGAAGCTCAAACAAGACCATGTATGTCAAGGGCTTTTCAAACTTCAAAATGCAGCTGTTGCTTAAATTATTATTATTACTGTCTCCAAGGTTTCTCCCAGTTCTTAGTCTGTGATTCCTGGGCATTGCCCGGATAGCCTGAGTTTTGGAATGCACACATTGACGACATAAGGGAATGAATTTCCTTCACTTTGCTTTGGAGAACTCCCACTTCCTGTTTATGTTTCACAAGTGTCAAATTCATTAGCAAGTGTGAGAAATGCCTAGGTTTTTTTTTTCTTTTCTTTTTTTTCCAAGTCTGTTCTCTGGTTTGTTTCTCAGTTTGGGAAGGAGAGTTGGGATGGAGGAGCCTTCTTAATTACTGACTCAATTGCTTTTTCAAATGAATTATTCTAGAGTTTCCTTCCTAAAGGGGAAACCTGCTCAGATTGCTGTTGAGTATGCTTAGATCCCTTGGAGAAGTTCAGTAAGGAATAGAATTGTCATTTTGGTAGGAATCTGAGGCTTATCTCATGGAGTCCAGTGTTTTTCTGTCTTCAAGAGACAGGCTGTTAGGGGAGGAACATGTTTTGGATTATCTGCTTTTACATCAATTTTGTAATAATAATCAAGAATTTATTAAAGGGCCACTATATGCCAGCCACTATGCTAACCTTTGGGAATGGCATCCAGAAAGGATCTAGTTTGTGCCCTCAGGGAGCTTATGTTCTTTTGATTTGAAGCACATTTTTTTTAATAACCCTTACCTTCTGTCTTGGAGACAATACTGTGTATTGGCTCCAAGGCAGAAGAGTGGTAAGGGCTAGGCAATGGGGGTCAAATGACTTGCCCAGGGTCACACAGCTGGGAAGTGTCTGAGGCCAGATTTGAACCTAGGACCTCCTGTCTCTAGGCCTGGCTCTCAATCCACTGAGTTACCCAACTGCCCCCTTGAAGCACATTTAATAAGTAAATAGGTAGTGATAGAATATCTGTTGCTTTGGTCTAGGTGAAGATAAAGCCAGATTTCCACCTTCCCTCAAGAATATCTCTTGCTGGCTCTTATCATTCCTCAAATTTGGCAAGCCTGTTGAGACAGCATGGTGCCACATGATGGCAGCCACTGATGGAAAGACTCAATGTGTAAATCCCTATTTCTGACACTGGGTGACCATGAGCAAGGTCCTACAACTTTCAGCATTGGGTGGGTGCCTCGTTAGTAAAAGTGGGAGTAACAGCACCTGTAGTATAGAAGGATTGTGTGAAGCTCAAAGAAAGAAAGGAAGTGCCTGTGTGCAAAGAACTACCAACTTTCAAGCATTATACAAATGTCAATTATTATTCTTCATATTTCCAGCCTTTACACCTTTGGGGTCAATCAGTTCCATACATTTACTACCTGATATACACAGCATTGCTTCTTTTTTTCTGCTACAACCTTTAAGGATTGTCCTCTAGCTCCACTATATCAGGATTTGATGAAAAAGTCCATGCTAACCTTGTCTGTACCAGACATGATTTTATCCATTTTAATCAGAGCCATAACTAAGAGTCTTGACACCAAGGGCAAGCACAGTGAAATGTGTCTAGACTTAGCAGTTGGGGTAGAAAGGGGAGGAAGGAATTAAAGCAGGACAGAGATTCCTGTGGAGAGCCCTTGTCCTCCGGGATACTATTCCATTCTGGAGAGATAAAGACCCATTCTGGAGAGATAAAGATACAAGGAAATGAACCTTTCTAGGTGCTAAGCCCAAATGTTTCCACAATGTACTGCAATCCAGTAGCAGGGGAGGAAGTCCAGAAAATGATTGCAATAAGACTTATTTGCTGGATGCAGAAATCTAATATCAGTGAGGGGCTACTCCAAAATCTATCCGATCTTAACTTGTCTTTGTCAGTGGTTTAAATTTTTCTTGAGAGGGCAATTACTTCTCTGTAATTAAAAGAGTTAGGGAATCCTGATGGACTCTAGTTCGATCCATAACCCCTCTAGAGAGTTATGCTCTCTTCTGAGCAACCAGTCCTAGGGAAAATGTGCATATCCTTAGGAATGTCTAAAGGAAAACATTGTATATGGTGAAGGGTTTCAAGTCATGCCACATGAGGCTTGGGTGAAGGACCTGGGAATGTTTTAACCTGGAGAAAAGTCATCCATTCCAGATTTAAGCCTATGCAGGATAGGGTAGATGGGGGGACATGAAAGCTGTTTTCAGGTATCTGAGGGTACTAACTAGATGGCATTTTAGATAGTTTTAAATTGGAGTCAGAAAGACTCATCCATGCTGAGTTCAAATCTAGCCTTTGATAGTAGTTATGCGATCCTGGGAAAGTCACTTAACCCTGTTTACAGAAATGGCAAACTATTCCAGTTTCTCTTCCAAGAAAACCCCAAATGGGACCATGAAGAGTCAGACATGACTGAAAAATGACTCATCAGCAACATAGAAGAGGGATACATTTATTCCAAAGGGAATTTGTCAAGGCATGCATCTCTACAGGAAAAGGGGCAAAGGATTTCATCAACCTGGTGATGTGTTTCTCTGGGAAATAGTTTGAATTAATCAAGTCCAGATTCATGTTTACTTCTAAAATGGAAGCTCTCCTCACGTCTACCTATTGAAATCCATCCCTTCTCTTGAGGCCCACCTTAGGTACCACCTTTTCTATGAGAGGCCTTCCTTGTTTCAGCTAGAAGACACTTCTATGTACAAAAGCCCATAGTTAGCCCTTAATAAATGCTTGTTTTCTTCTTTCCTTCCTTCTTGATTTCTCATTTTTTCACTAACTGAAACTAAGCTAGCAAATGGTTGGTCAGTCATATGAAAGATAAGAGATTAAACATACTTTGCTTAGCTCCAAAGGGCAGAACTTGGAGCAGTGGGTGGAAGTTAATGGTCCACAGGTTTCAACTCAACAGAGGTGAAAATTTGGTAACAATCAGGGGAAGAAGGATAAAGCAGGGAATTACAAATTCCCTATCAGCAGAGAGCTTTAGCATCTAACAGAGTAGATAGAAGGATGGATTTGGACTCAAGAAGACCTGAGTTCCTCTTGTTTCAATGATTAGTTTTGTGACCCTGGTCAAGTCACTTAATCTTAAGCCTTAGTTTTCTCATCTGTAAAAACAAAGGATAATAGCAACCACTTCCCAAGCTTATTGTGAGAATAAAATAATGTATATGTAAAGTGCCTCACAAATATATTATTATTGTTAATTATTCTCTTTAAGCAGAGATCTGATGATTATTAGGGATTTTGGAGGCATGGATATATAGATAGAGGGAACAGTTTGACCTGCTAGAAAAAAGCAGCAGATTTTGATTTAGTAAACAGAGGTACAAATTCTACAAACAGGGTTAAGTGACTTTCCCGGAGTCATACAGCTAGTAAATATGTGTCTGGCACACTATCCCTTGTACTGCCTAGCTGATACAGCTACTTCAGAGCTGGGTGATCATCAGCAAGTCATTTAAAAAAATTTAATTTCTTCATCTTGAAAATGAGAATAATGCTACATGGGGATATTTTGAGGATAAAAAGAGGACATCTAAATAAGGGGATTACAAAAGAGCTATAGCACAGAGAAGGTATTTTGATTGTGGAGTCCCTTTTACGTCTAGAATTATAATGAAGAGCTAAGAATGATTTGCAACCAGCATATAATTTATATGTAAAGAAACATTTGAGTTTGGGGTCTTCATCTATGGCAAACTACTCCGGTATCCATTTAAATTATTGACTAAGCAACCCTCCCCCATATAAACTATAGGCTTTAGCCAATTTGTCAGCCAATCAATAAACATTTATTAAGCACCTACTCTATTCCAGGGACTATTGTGAAACACTGATTGGATGAGTGGGGCCTGGGTTAACAGGACATGGATGAAAGAGAGCAAGGTTGACTATAGAAGATGTTGGGGAAGAAGCAATAAGTTTTAGAGCCAGAACTTCCATAGTAGAAGTCTGAATGTTGTAAGAAAAATAGAATCACTCAGATATGGGAATAGGTGGCAGAGTCCAATTTTTTTCTGCCACCTTTATTGACGGGGAAACCCAGGACAGAAGACTAACTTGTTTTGTATGCAAATAGGTCATTGCCTTTTGCGGGGACTGGGTTTCTTAATAAGGAAACATTTTAGCGTAAACTTTTTTTTTTAATTTCTTATCAAATGAGTGGAAGCAAGATATGAGATGATCATTATCCAGCAGTTCCCTTAGAATTGGAGAGATAATGTAGCAGGGGGTGGTCTTTCTCCTCTTTTTCCTTCTCCTCCTCTCCCTCCAAAGAGTGCTGGATTTGGAGTCAAGAAGAGCCAGGTTCAATAGCAATAATGTATGAAGATCAACTGTGAATGACTTGACTATTACCAATAATGAAGGAGGCCAGACAACTCTAGGAGACTCATGATTCCACCACCATGAAAGAAACTGACAGATACATAAAAGGAACTGAATGCAGATCAAAGCAAACTATTTTTCATTTTATTTCCTTCATGAGTTTTTTCTTATATAAAAGATATGTGTCTTCTTTCACAACATCAGAAACGTGGAAATATGTATTTCGTGATAGCGCATGTATAACCATATTGTGTTACCTGCCATCTCAAGGAGAGAGGGAGAAGAGAGAACATGAATCACAAAATGTCAAAAAATATTTATTACAAATTTTATCTACATGGAATAGGGAAAAATATTTTTAAATCAGCTTAAAAAAAGAACTCCGTTCTATTTCTTTTTCCTTTTTTTTCTTGGAACATGACTAATGAGGGCATTTGTTTTGCTTGTCTATACATATTTATGATGGATTCAACTTTTCTTGCCTTCCCAAATGGTAGGGGGAAAGGGAAGCAATTTGGAACTGAAAGTAAAATAAAATTGATTTTGTTTTTAAGGAAGAAGTTCCAGGTTCAAATCCACCTCCAAAGAATTTTAGCTACGTGACCTTGGACAAGTCTCAACGTTTTTAGACCTCAAATAATTATCTAATGAAGCAGCTGGTCATGTAGTGATTAAAGAACTGGGCTTGGAGTCAGGAAGAACTGAGTTCAGATCTAAGCTCAGGTGGCCTACTGATTTTATAACCCTGGGCAAGTTAGTTAACTTCTGGCTGCCTCAGTTTCCTCTGTAAAATGAAGATAATAGTGTTTACTCCTAGAGTTTTGTGGATCAAATGAGATAATATTTACAAAAAGCACTTTACACATACCATTCATTTAATAAATGCTTATTCCCTCTCTACTTCTCCCCAAAATTTATCAACTAAGTTTGCATGGGGAAGGGAACTTTCTTTTCTTTCTCAAGGCCAGGCTCTCTATCTACTGAGCCTTTCTTTTAAACCCTTATCTTCTGTCTTAGAATAGATGCTAAATATCGATTCCAAGGCAGAAGAGTGGTAAGGACTAGGCAACGGGAGAAGTGACTTGCCCAGGATCACACAGCTAAGAATTGTCTAAGGCTAAATTTGAACCCAGGTTCTCCCATCTCCAGGTCTAGTACTTTAGCCACTGAGCCACTGAGCTGCCCAGTCCCTACTCCCCTCCCCCCCCAAGTCTTTCTTTTTTTTAACTTAAATTTTTTTCAATTACCTGTAGAAACAATTTTTGACAATTGTTTCCTAACATTTTGCAGTTCAGATGCTCTCCCTCCATTCCCTTCCCTCCCCAAGGAAGTGAATAGTCTGGTATAGGTTATGCCAGTACTTTCTTGCAATTCATATTGCCATATTCCTCATGCCGTGACAGAAGACATGTCATACATACAGCAAAAAACGCAGGAAGGAAATATAGTGGAAAATTGCATGCTTGGACCTGCACTCAGATTCCAACAGTTCCTTCATTTTTTATCATGCCTTCTTTGGGGTTATCTTGGAACCTTGTTTTGCTAATAATAGTTTGGTCCTTCACAACTGGTCATTACACAAGATTTCTGTTACTTTATGTACTGTTTTCCTGTTTCTGTTCACTTCACTTTGCACCAGGGCATCAGTTTGCCTTCATGTAAGTCTTTCCAGATTTTTCTGAACTCATCCTGTTTTGTCATTTCTTATGATGCAATAATATTCCATTATAGCCATCTACCACAACTTGTTCAGTCATTCCTCAATTCATGAACACTCCCTCAGTTTCCAATTCCTTGCCACTACAAAAAAAAAAACTACTAAAAATATTTTTGTACAAATAGATCCTTTTCCTCTCTCTCCTTCAGGATACTGACCTAGTATTGCTGGGTCAAAGTATTTGCAGTTTTATGGCCCTCTGGGCATGGTTCCATGTTGCTCTCTTGTATCAGCTCACAGTTCTATCAACACTGTATTAATGTTCTAATTTTCCCATATGCCTCTCCAACATTTATCATTTTCCATTTTTAGCCAAATCTGATATGTGTGAGGTGGTATCTCAGAGTTGTTTTAATTTGAATTTCTCTAACAATAGTGATTTGGAGCATTATTAAAATGTCTATAAATAGTTTTAATTTCTTCATCTGAGTAATGCCTATTTATATCCTTTGACCATTTATCAATTGAGAAATAATTTACATTATTATTAATTTGACTCAGTTCTCTATGTATTTGAGAAAGGAGGCCTTTGTTAGAGATATTTGTTACAAAATTTTCCCCCCAGTTCAATGTTTCCCTTCTAATCTTGGTTGCATTGGTTTTGTTTGTACAAAACATTTTAAATTAAATGTAATCAAAATTATCCATTTCTTTTTTTTTTGTGGTTCTCTTTGTCTTGTTTGGTCATAAATTCTTCCCTTATCCATAAAACAGATAAACTCTTCCATGTTCCCCTAATCAAAGTCTTTCTTTTTAAAAAAAATCAAGAAGAAAAACAACTGCTTGATCACATTGGTTGATGGGGCTGTGACTGGGAAAGTAGACTCTAAACGATCACCTCAGTGCAAATTTTAATAATATGGAAATGGGTCTTGATCAATGACACATGTAAAACACAGTGGAATTGTATGTCAGATATGAGAAGGGTGCAGGGGAAGGGGAGGGAAAGAACATGAATCATGTAACCATGGGAAAATATTCTAAATCATCTAATTAAATAAAATTTTTAAAAAATTTAAAAAATCTAGAACACCTATTAGGGAGTACCAAAGCAAGATTAGATGAAATAATTTAATAAGGCTCCCTATTACTGTGTTCACATTTTTAAAAAAAGGAAATCCCTGCCCTTCTCAATAATAAATAAGTGCCAATTCTTGTTTATGTTCAGCCGTGTATCTGCACCCTTGCTTTCAGTTTTAGGAATGGTTGGTGGCTATTTGCTTTAGGAGTATGAATCTTACATATTGCAACATATTATAGCTTTAGAGATACAGTTTGTAGAGATGGGGAGTCAATTGAATCTCATTCATAGAGAGAACTCTAGAAGGAGGAAACTCTCTCCATCAATGCTAGTTGTTACCTTCTCTGCTGCTTATAGTCTAATCAGTTGCCTGGATCTCTGAGAGGTTACATCATTTATTTACCCAGAGTCACCTAGTTAATACATGTCCCAGACAGGACTTGAACCAGCCTGATTTCCTGGATTCCTAGCAGTGAATGAGTCAAAGGAAAGAACTCCCAACAAAGTCAGGGTAAGGAAAGGGTCTGATCTTCATAGTTTGGTTTCAGTGAATCCCAAAAATATGTATGAACTTGCTGCCCTTTGGCCATCTTTATGCCACAGTTCCTCACCTAGGACCCATCTCCAGCTAGCCTCCACTCTTGGGCCTTGAAGGGTACCTGAATGGAGTAAGTTCTCCATAAGTAGCCCAGCTCAGCCTCATCACCCTGCCTGCTGCTCTTGCATCATGCAAAGGGAGAGATCCTGGCCAAATGGCTAGAAGACTGGCCTAGGATTCACTGCCTCTGACCTGTGTGTGGCCACTGAGAAGTCATTTTGTGCCTCAGGTGAGTCTCTAAGTCTGGAAGGAAGGGGGCATCCGGGTGATGCAGTGGATGGAGCACTAGGGTTGAAGTCAGGAAGAACGGAGGCGAAATCTGGCCTCAGACACAGTAGGGGCTTAGCAAATGTTTGTTAATTAACAAATGTGTTTATTGAATTGAATTCCCTTTCACTGTAAGAGCTGTTTTACAGTGGAGTACAGGGAGGGTCCTTTAGGATGCTCTGACTGGTCTCCTGATGGCCTCCTTGAGAAGTAACAAATATCGTCCTTCAGATTTTTGCTAATGTTCTCAGCACCTCTAAGCACTTGGGAAAAGAACACTGGAGTCCTGACTCCCAGCCTGCTGCCCTTGACTCTGTACCTGTTCTAGTCCATAGCAGGGAAATGACTTCTAGAAATGTGGCAGACAGAAGGTCCAGGAGAACCCAAAGCCAACAGCTTTTTCACTGTTGGAGAGCACTGGAACTGCGCGTGAGGTTTGGAGAGTGACGCACAGTGACCTTTCTGACGGGGGTCCTTGGCCTATCTCCAGATCCCTTCCACATCACTGAGCTATGGGTAATAGTCGATAGATCCCTGGATAGGAAGCACTGCAAGAAATGTTTAGTCATCAAGGTGAAAAGATGTACTGCTGCTTAAATGGAGCTGACTTGGCCAAATGCAAAGGAGTGAATGTGAACAAATGTTTGAAAGTTTATGAGCATCGAGACGGGAAGGGATGTTTTCTTGTAGAGACCCAGGCGTCCCTTCTGTGTACACTAAGGAGATGAATGGGGAGACCAGGGGAAATCCCAGAAGCCTACTTCAGATTTCCAGACTGGGTGTTTGAACATCATGAAGAAAACTTCCTGTAAGTTACAGGAGGGCCTGGACCATTGCCCGTGTGCTATGCAGCTAGTGAGTGCATTGGGGGAATCATTTTCATGTTGCTCTCGTTACTGTACCATTATTTCACAGATTGTGCCATGGCATGAAATGATTCAGAGAGTCACATTCAATGTTAGATTGCTAAGAAATTTTATTAGTTTGTCTCCTAACTTGGCAGGAGGACATTTTCTTTTTGAATGGATGTATAATGTCACCTGTTCAGGGAGCTTTCAATGAGGAACTTCCTCCACCAGTGCAGATGGGTACCTTCTCTGTTGCCTAGAGCAGGGAGAGTTAAAGTGATTTGCCAGGCCATGTAGCTATGACCGCATATATTAATTTGATTATCTGTCTGTTTGACCAACAATCTGTCTGCTTATCTATTTATCTATCTGTCCATCTATCTAATTACCTATTGTCTAACTACCTGTCCCTTTGTCAAACTATCTAAATGTCTGGCAGTCATCCATTTATCTTTTTGTCTGTTTATCTCTTTCTCTGTCCATCTGTCTGCCTATTTGTCATCTATTTAAATGCCTCTCTACCATCTATGCATCTTCTTTCACTTTCTGTCTTTTTGTTCTGTCTTTGTCTGCCCATCTCTATTGATGTCTGTCATTTTTTCTATCCATTTGCCTTTTTCCCCCTTTTCATGTTTATCTGTCTTTCTGTTCTCCAATCTAAATATGAATCCTTTTGCCTGTCTGTCTAAGTGTCTGTTGTCTGTCTGTCTGCCTGTCTGATTTATCTTTCTCGTAGGCCAAGTGTTTAAATGATATTCTTTTGATGATCACTTAAGATAAGGCTATCTGATTCTCCACAGTCTTTCAGTCTGAGTCTTAGCAAGAGCTTTGCTTTCAGGGCCAAAATTTAGAGGGGCCTGGCAGTGCTTGCATTCCATCTGCAATCGATGAATGAATGATTGGATGGATGGATGAATGGATGGAAAAAACAGGAAGCCCACCTGTGCAAAGCTCTGTATTCTGTATTCGGGGCCAGGGAAGGACATGTGGGATCAGAAAGTCACTGGGCTACCGAGCAGAGTCCTAGGGGAATAGATGGATGCACTCTTTCTAATAGGAAGGTTGCATTCATTTGATTCTGGTCTCATAGTTGGAAGTCAGGAAGGTTGGGGAGGCAGGAGAAAGATGAGGGCAGGCAGCATGGCAGGGCACCTGGAGAGAAGGTCATCCAGGGGTAAAATGATGCAGAGCTGGAGGGGGCCAGAGGGAGCTGAAGGAGGATCTCCCAGGCAGTGGGCCATAGTCTAGGGGATTCCCTGGTGTGTGCAACTACAAGGCGAATGGGAAGAAGATGGCTGGGATATCCAGTTAGTTGGTTATACTTCTTGGCAGCTTTTAAAATTTTCTTCCAAGTCATTTCACATGGCTCCAATTTCCAATGGTTTCTATTCAAACTCTTCCAGCTTCAGGTTACTTGCTGTAATTAGGATGAATTTGCCTTCTATCTGCCTATTTTTATAAGTGAAAATTATGGGTAAACATCTGTCATGGTAGTGTTGAATCCAGGCATATTCATGATGCTTGAACTAATTTAGTTCCAGGACATTTTGTGGCTTGGGAACTAAAATGCTGATGTCAGCAGTGAACCCATCGAGGACTCTTGGACCCTACAAATGGATTATAACCCACGTGTCTTTCTCTGGGCCTGACATTTCTTTCCTTTATTGGTCACCAGAAGTCTCTCTTAGTTCCTTACAATTTCTAATTTGGAATAGGATGAGGATACCAGTAATACTTTCCTTATTGAAGGGTTGTAAGGATCTAAAGAGATAATCAATGAACAAGAATTAAGCTCGTCCTGTGTGCTAGACTAAATGTGCTTTTGTCTGGGGCAAAGATTCTTAACCTGAGGTCCATGATGTGGGGTTTGCTTTGTTCTTTAATACACAAAGGATACCAAAGGCTTTGGGCTATTATTATAATTGTCAATAACAGTAATAATAATGTTGATATAATAATGATTTATGTGGCTCTTGCTATGTTAAGCGCTTTACAATGATTTTCTCATTTGATCCTTACAACATTGTGAAATGAGTGCTGTTATCATTCCCATTTTATAGATGAGGAAAGTGAGACTAGTAGTTTAAGTGCTGTACAGCTAACAAGTGCCTGAGGCTGGATTTGAATTCGGGTCTTTTTGACTCTGGGACTGCTTCTCTAATCAAGTAAAATTCCAAAACCTGATAAATTTTCATTGAGTGCCTATAACTGTGTTATCTACTGTATCACAAGCTTAAAATCGCATTATGACTTTTGCGTATCCTTTATTCATCTTTTCTTAGTCTTCTCAATCTTGATATTTTTATTTATTTATTTTTTATAACCCTTAACTTCTGTCTTAGAATCATTACCGTGTATTGGTTCCAAGACAGAAGAGTGGTAAGGGCTAGACAATGGGGATGAAGTGACTTGCCCATGGTTGCACAGCTGGGAAGTGTCTGAGGCCAGATTTGAACCTAGGACTTCCCATCTCTAGGTCTGACTCTCAATCCACTGAGCCACATAGCACCCCTCTGTTCTTTTTTAAATTCAGGCTCTTTTCCTGAAAACAACAACAACAACAACAAAAAACTGACTCCTTGCTCCTTCTCTTCCCCTGGGTTGGTGATAGGGGAGCTGCTCCATCTGGGCATGCACTATAGCTGTAGCATGGACTCAGATGAGCCTTATTTTTCACTTCAGAGGCTTTATTGATTATTCTGATAATTTGTCATTATTAATGGTGAATCTGTAGCAAAAGGATCCCAGGGAAATTTTCCTCGAATGAATGAACAATCCATCTCCATTTGTAGTTTGTCCAGTCTATCTAGTTTGCCTCTTTAGGCAGACAAGTTGCTTTAAGAGAGGGCATGCTGGGCTTGGAGTCAGGAAGACCTGAGTTCAAATCCTACCTCAAGCACTTCTTATCTATTATGTGATCCAGGGCATTTAAAGGTTGTTAGCTTCAATTTCCTCATCTGTAAAATGAGGATAATAGTAATACCTATCCCATTGAGCAGTTGTAAGGCTCAAATCAATAAACATTTATTAAGTACCTTTTCATTAATAATTCATTATTAACACTCAATTATTAATTTACACAATAGTAATTATTATTATTCATTAATAATTATTCATTAAAGTAGTAATACAAAAAAAGGGACAGAGATAGTCCCTGACCTCAAGGAGATAACAATCCAATGGGGGAGTCAACATACAAACAAACACCTACAAAGCAAACTCTAAAGAGGCCACATAGTAAATAGTGAAGAGAAGAAAGGCACTGGAACAAGGAAAGGCTGGGGAAGGTGTCCTGTAGAAGGTAGGATTTTTGTTGAGACTTAAAGGAAGCCAGGGAAATCGGTAGTGGACAGAGGAGGGAGAACATTCCAGGTCTGGAGGGCAGCCAGAGAGAAGTCTTGGAGCCTAGAAATGCAATAGCCAGGAGTCTAGTGTCCCTGGATCCAAGAGTACCTTTTAGGGACTTTTAGGGATTAGGATATAAAAAGACTGGAAAGGTAATAGGAGTTCGGTTCTTTCTATCTATCTATCTATCTATCTCATCTATCTATCTATCTCTCTATCTCTCTATCTCTCTATCTATCTCTCATCTATATATCTATCTCTCTATCTTTCATCTATCTCTCTATCTCTCATCTATCTATCTATCTATCTATCTCCTATCTATCTATCTATCTATCTATCTATCTATCTATCTATCTATCTATCTATCTATCTCTCATCTATCTATCTCTATCCATCCATCCATCCATCCATCTATCTATCTATCTATCTATCTCTCTCTCTCATCTATCTCTCTATCTCTCTATCTATCTCTCATCTATATATCTATCTCTCTATCTCTCATCTATCTCTCTATCTCTCTATCTATCTCTCATCTATCTCTCTATCTCTCATCTATCTATCTATCTATCTATCTATCTATCTACTATCTATCTATCTATCTCCTATCTATCTATCTATCTATCTATCTATCTATCTATCTATCTATCTATCTATCTCTCATCTATCTATCTATCTCTATCCATCCATCCATCCATCTATCTATCTATCTATCTATCTATCTATCTATCTATCTATCTACCTATCTATCTATCCACTTTGAATGCCAGAGTAATTTCTGTTTATTTCTGGAAGAATAGGAAATCACTGATATTTATTTTATTCTGTGTGTGTGTGTGTGTGTGTGACATGATCAGACATGTGGATTAAGTGCTTTTGTAAGGCTTAAACTACTATATAAATTCTAGCTATGATTATCTTAAATAATTTAGAAGAGGCAGCCAGATGGCTGATGTCCTGAGTTCAAATCCAGCCTCAGACATTTATTAGCTGTGTGACCGTCAGCAAGTCACTTGACCTCTGTCTGCCTCCATCCACTGACAAACCACTCTAGATCTTTGCCAAGAAAAACCCCACGGACAGTACGGTACAGTCAGGCATGACTGAACAATGACAGTCATCTAGAAGAGAGATAATAGAGCTTCATTTTGAAAATCACCTCCCGTGTCCAAGTACACCCGTCATCCCTTCCTCAGGCAGAGTGCCCCGCTCCCACATATGCTCAGAGATGCCAGGGACGATTTCATTCTTGTCTTTCTATTCCGGGATCTCTCATAGAATGAGTAGTTAAAATGTTTTTCAAGCAGAGAACAGAATAAAGTTTAGATAGCTCTTAAAGCAACCTATTACATTTTGTTTATATATGGGCATCCCTTCTACACCTCAGCTTTCCCTATCATGGCTTCAATGCATCACACGTTGGCGTGAGAAATTAAACGGGAATTTGCGAGGAGTTTTGCAGAAGCTAAAGACAATGCCTGAAAGCCAGCAGAAGCCACAGAAAAGGTTAGAAACTCAAAAATACACAAAATATATCTATAGTACTTTGTATTATCAGCAGATCTTGCTTTTTAATGCCACAAATATACACGATTTCCTGTTTAAAGTTAAAATAAGTAAAAGGTTCTAGTTTCTGAAAAGAGCACCAAAGTACACAAAGGCTAGAAACGTAGATATCTCAGCATTGATTTACAGATTGCCTCTGACCAAACACTTAACCCAAATTTTACAATTAGGTTCTGCAAACATCTCAGAAGGGAAAAAGAAGAAATGCAGACATCTTCTCTGGTGTGAAAGAAGTATGGATGAGAGAGTTGTGTTCCTTTTTATCCTTTTAATCTGTTCCCTCTCTCTCAGGCTTTTCAAACTTTGGTTCCTGATCCCCCACTAGTACAGAAGGGAGGACCAACATTTTTTATATGGATTTTCCAGATTTCAGGGGCCCTGCACCCCAACCCCCCTGTGATGTAGCAGGGATCCCTGTCCTTTTTTTGTTATTATTATTGTTAAAATAAGCTGTACCTAATAGAGAATCATGGTAGCCAGAAGAATTCGACTAGATTACCTGTGTACTCTCCACTCTTCCAGGTTGCTTTTCTATGGCACATGCGTCTCTCCCAGAAAAATTATTTGCTCAGCCAGTCTTTATGTCTTGGATCTTACTTCTTGGCTATGAATAAATATTAGTTTATTTTTTTTTAACCCTTACCTTCCATCTTGGAATCAATACTGTGTACTGGTTCCAAGGCAGAAGAGAGGGAAGGGCTAGGCAATGGGGTTCAGTGACTTGCCCAGGGTCACACAGCTAGGAAGTGTCTGAGGCCAAATTTGAACTCAAAACCTCCCATCTTTAGGCCTGGCTCTCAATCCACTTAGCTATCCAGCTGCCCCCAATAAATACTAGTTTAAAGAAGACTTTTAATGATGGAAACTGACTCTTATTAGCTGAATGACCCTGGCAAAGTTACTTAACACTGCCTCCATCTCCTCATCTGTAAAATGAGCTGGAGGAGGAAATGGCAAACCACTCCAGGATCTCTGCCAAGAAAACCCCAAATGAAGAATGAAAAATGATTGAACAACAATTGAAGCCCAGTTCTTTAACACTCGATTGAATACATTTGATGAAGATGCCTAGAGAGGACCAGGCAGGAATGGTTTTCACCTTGTTACCATAGATACAGGAATGCATCATCTCACTTCCATTTGTCCCTCCATCACTGATGCATGGAGCCGAGGTGAACTTTGACATTGGGGAGTGCCTGGATCTACCCACACTCTCACTCACTGGTCAGGAATCTGGGCTAGAGGATGCGCTGGGAGGCTGGGGGAAAGCCCTACACATTGCTGAAGCAGGGAGCTGCCTCCTACATGACCTGCACCGAGAAGTCTTCTTGCTTCAGAACTTGTCACCTATCTGTGTAGCGTATGAAATTTCCATCCAATGCTTAACCTATTCGGTCAAGGCAGAGTTCTCCGGACTGCAGAGCACTTGTTCCCGGTGGGAGGTGAGGAATTCTGGGGGTGGAAAGGCAGGGAAGGGTGGGAAATGGAGCAATAGCCAGAACGAGTGGATCCTTTCAAGTGCCACTCTGATGTGACTACAGATGCTTTTTTGCTCCAGTGGAAATAAAATTCAGATGAAAGTCAACCAAAGGAGACCAACGTAGCAAATTCACTCCAAAAGCCGATATTGAATATCCTTTAGGAAAATGAGGTGCAATAGTTTACCAGCATTATTAGGAATGAATTTGTGACCCACTGTGACCTTGAGCTACTTATTACATTTGAACAGAAAGGGAATAAACTTGGAAACCATACACAGCTGACCTCATCCTGCAACGGAGGCTGCTCTCCCTGAAGTGAAAAATGATATCTTAAATGGCCAAAGGTGATGGTCATTTCCCAGTCTCTATCCTTTTTTTTCCCCCTTTATAAACCCTGACCTTCCATCTTGGAATCAATGCTGTGTATTGGTTCCAAGGCAGAAGAGTGGTAAGGGCTAGACAATGGGGGTTAAGTGACTTGCCCAGGGTCACACAGCTGGGAAGTGTCTGAGGTCAGATTTGAACTCAAAACCTCCCCCATCTTTAGGCCTGGTTCTCAATCCACTGAGCTACCCAGCTTGCTCCCCCTCAACCCCCCATACTTTTTAAATAAACAAAAACAAACAAAAAAACCCTTCTTCTTTTATCTCAAAAAGCAATCTTTTGGGATTCCTTATAGATTTAATGAGTATAAAAAGTTGCATTTGATAAGAGAAACGTTGGTGTGACTTGCAACTGTTACTCTTGTCAAAAGACAGGCTTGTAGAATTTCTTGCAAAGTAGTTTAACATGGCTCCATTTGTAGCTACAACAACAGAAAGGAGAATTGCCTAAATCCATTAAAAGAGGAAAGCTCTTTGGAAAATTACATGACGAGCACAGGGCCTATCTAGAATATTGGGATATATGCTGACCAAAAGTACTTTCAAGAGCCAAAGTATTTTCTGTTTGAGCTAAAGTTAAAATTGATATTTTTCTTAGAGATACAGCAAATTCATTTTATAATACACAACTTCTCCTGAAATTTGCATACTTAGTATATATTCTGGAAAAATAGAATATTCAAGCTCAAATTCATATTCTGATCCAGAAGGATAAAGTGATTGTATTTATAAAAAGTTAGAACTGTGAATAATAATTTTACTTGTGATAAATTTATACTTTCACTATTTCTCAGTTTGAAAAATATAATTCCTATCAATAAAGTAGAAGAAGGTAAAGATCTATTTACTAATCATTTGTCTAGTATACAGAAGCAATTTCTATTTTCATTAAAATTCTAGATTTTTCTAAATATAAATGGTTAAGGAACCTATTTACCATGGACAGATATGATCCACGTGGCCTCAATCCATCTGGACAAGAATAGTTAATAGATTTGTCTTGCAATAATATGTTGAAACAACATTTTTAACTTGAAAATCTTATTACACTGTATTTTAGCTGTGGGCGAATAAAGGGTTTTTAGTTTGTGAAACAAAGCAATACCCATTTTATTACAATCTATAACATCTTATTTGTGTGAAATGAGGTTTTCTGTTGTAGCTGTTATGAAGACAATATTGATCTTGATTTGTGCTTGAAAAAATAATTTTAGGTAGCAATATCATCAAAGCAACCGCATTTTGAGAAAATCTACACTGAAAAAAGCCATCTCATCCATCCCCATTATATTAATATTATTATGGTTATTTTTGTTATAGATATATGTTATAAATTTTTTTATCAATAAACATCTGTTGCATTATTTCTATCATACAAGATTTATGTGTTACTTTAAAATTCTAAATTTTATTTGAACAAAATCTAAGCTAAGAATATTGTACATTGTTTTATGAAAAATGTAAGGGGAATGACACTTTTTTGTGGTAAATAAATAAATAAAAGGGGAGAAGTATCGCTACATAAATCTAGGAAGTCAACTGGATTAGGGTATGTTCTCCAGAGAATCTCCCTACTCGTAATAAATAAAAGTATGCTCCTTGGTTGGGGTAAGATATTAGTGCATCAACATTCATCGTTAAATTATTACACATTCATTTCTCTGGTTAGGCAGGGTATCATGTAGCTGAGATCAGGGTCCAGAGGAAATGGAACATGGGACTGGGAATTTTTTTTTTAAACCCTTACCTTCTGTCTTAGAATCAGTACTGTGTATTGATTGGTTCTAAGGCAGAAGAGCAGAAAGGGTTAGGCAACCAGGATTAAATGACTTGTTCAGAGTCACACAGTTAAGTCATATTTGAACCCAGGACTTCCTTTCTCCAGACCTGGATCTCTATCCACTGTGCGAACTAGCTGCTCTCCAGGACAGGAAAATTTTGACTGTGTATGTGGTGGGGCGGAAAGGCAAAGGGAGTGTACATCACGAGATACTGCTGTGAGAGTAGACCTAAATGAGTCTAAGAAAGGTCAGAGAGAGGAAGGGAAGTGTTGTGGGGGGAAATCAGGGGATAGAACAAAGGCATTAGGGGGAAAAGGCCACCATTTAAGGCCAGCAAAATATGAATAGATTTTTGGCTAATTAGGGTTGAAATTAGAAATATTGTACAAATGTAGCCTCAAATAAATTAGCAGATACACAAAAATGCACCTCATTGTAAGTAACTGGGCAGGGGGAATGCACCCAAATGCCCTCAATCCATTTGGATCTCTTCCTTATGCCTAACATTGATTGGAATAAAACAAAGCTAATTGGCCCATTTGAAAGTAAGACCCATGGACCCTGGGCTCTAAGAGGTCAGTCCTCCTAACTGTTGAGTGTCACCCAAGGCAGAGTCCTGGATCCTCTTCTCTTTTCCCTTGATATTATCTCACTTGGTGTCTCATCAGCTCCCACTGATTCAGCCATCATTCCTCTACCAGACCTCCATATCCATCCTTAGTCTATCTCCTGAGCTCCAGGTACAGACTGGAGCCCATTTATTTTCACCCCAAACCTCCTTTACTGAACTTGTCTATTTCTTCCTAGGGTATCCCATCCTCCAAGTCACTTGGGCTCAGTCCCTCAAAGTCATCCTCCACTTTCCCGTAGATCCCATCTATTTTCAAATCTGGTCATTTTTGCTTTTGATTCTCATATATGTCCCTGCATTTCCACTCAGAGCCATTACAGATGTGCTAGTCTGCATTCTCTCTCCCTCTGTCTTAGATTATTGCAATAGCCATTAAAAAAAGTTTTTATTGATTTCTTTTCTTTAATATCACAAATTTCCCCCAATATCCTTCCCCTATCCCCTCCCAGAGCACTACCTCATATAACAAATAGTATTTTTTTAAGCCCTTATCTTCCATCTTAGAATCAATACTGTGTGTGCATTCCAAG
Organism: Monodelphis domestica; assembly: GCF_027887165.1. Taxonomy (NCBI): domain Eukaryota; kingdom Metazoa; phylum Chordata; class Mammalia; order Didelphimorphia; family Didelphidae; genus Monodelphis; species Monodelphis domestica. The sequence continues at coordinate 46,321,864 of NC_077233.1, read as the reverse complement.
ACAGAAGAGTGGTAAGGGCTGGGGAATGGCAGTTAAGTGACTTGCTCAGGGTCATACAGCTTGTGTCTTGTCTAAGGCCAGATTTGACCCCAGGACCTCTCATCTCTAGGGCTGACTCACAATCCACTAAATGACCTAACTGCCTCCAACAAATACTTTTTTTTAAGACAGAAGAAAAAGTGAAGAGGAAAAAAATTAGCATAATTGATTAAAAATTTTAAAATATTTTAAAAACTTTTATTTTTTAATTTTCATATTAAAAATTAAATTAAATAAATTATATTAATTTTAAAATTAAAATTTTAATTTTTAAAAATTAAAATTTTTTAAATTAAAAAATATATTTTAAAAACCTGAAAATAGGCACAATGTGTACCACTTGTGAACCCTTAACCCAGAAATTTGATATAAAGATTTTTTCCCCATTCAACTTCTTCCCTTTTTATTCTACACGAATTAAGCAATAACCCTCTAGTTGGTTCCCCAGCCTCACATTCTTCCCCACTTCAGGCCATCCTCCACTTAGCTTCCAAGATCATTTTAATAAAATACCAGGTTTCTCCTATCACTCCTCTCCTCACTTATCTTCAATGGCTCCCCAATACCTTCAAAATCAAATGTAAAAATAGGCAATAGGAGTTAAGTGACTTGTCCAGGGTAACATGGTTAGGAAGAGCCTCAGGCCATCTATGAACCCAGGCTCTCCCACCTCCAGGCCTGGCTCTTCATCTAATTTTCTTCCTTCCTTTTTTAAAAATTTCCTTTTCCTTTCTTTTCTTTCCTGTTTCTTTTCTTTGTTTTGCCTCTTCTTTTCTTTTTATTGTTTGTTTAAACCCTTATCTTTTGTCTTAGAATCAATACTGGGTATTTTGATTTTAAGGCAGAAGAGTGGTAAGGGCTAGGCAATGGGGGTCAAGTGACTTGCCCAGGGCCACACAGCTAGGAAGTATCTGAGGTCAAATTTGAACCCAAGACCTCCCACCTCTGGGTCTGGCTCTCAATTCACTGAGCTACCCAGTCCCCCCACCCCCATTTTATTTCTTTAGGACATATTATGATCAAAATTTTCATGTAGCCAATAATTTTAAAAAAAACTGGAGCACGGGATAGTCACATGTAAATTCACATTTTTCTTCCTTCCCTGTCAGGAGTTTTCTGGTTAATCCAACAGATTTTTTTTTTTAATTTTGATTTCGTCCCATTCATTATTGAGCCAGAGATAGATCTGTATGACAAGCCCCCTCCCTTCATGGTCTTTTCTTTTCATACCTCATGTGTAAAAATGCTCTTGGAGAAATATGTTATTTCTTTGTCTGTCAAAGTCCTCTAAGGTTCTGGTGGGTTGATTTTGGGGGGTTTTGCCATAACAGATGGAGAGAAAATAAGTCTCCCTGGCTGACACTTTCACCACTTCATGTCTGTGTTCATGAAAGACTTAAAAATGCTATCCCAAGGAGGCCAGCGAGAGTTGTTCATCTGGATTAGGACATTTAACTAAAAATGAGTCTTTAGAACATCAGTGAAAATGCCCTTCGATCTGGTTCCTTAAAGCTCTACCACTAGCCAATGAAGGGCTATTATTTCAGGCTTGTTTTGGAGAGAGATGACAATGTCCGTTGCAATATCGGAGCTTGGACCAGCAGAAATCGAGGTTTTGGTTTCCGGCGCCTCCCTTCGCCCCTCCCCCTTCCCCGTTGCACAGGGACGCCGAGCTCGTAATTGACTAGGAGTAGCCTTGGGTGTCCTGCTATCCGGGCTGCACTGCGGCCGGCTGGGCTTCAGACTTATATAACGGCGGCACGGTGTAAAAGACATCATCTGCTTAAGAAGATGCCGCGGGGTGGAAATTAACAGTTGCATGGCGCTGTTACCTAACTTCGGGGCTGGCAGGCAAGCTGTTTCTCTGTCGCAGACAACAGTTCACACTCCATTCCGACAGCCAGGTTCTCCGATCATTCCTGGTGGATCAGTTCTGAGTCTGTGCCTTCAAGGGTGTAACTCAGAGGGAGAGGCTGTGTTTATCAGCTCGGATCTCCTCCTACCTTAGTGCCTGCAGCCCCTTCCGTCTGCTTCTTTGTGGTGTTCAAATGGGAAGCAAAAAGATCGGGGAGATCTAGGGGAATGACTGAACTAATGAATAGAACACCGAATGGGTGAGAGGGTAAGAAGGGATGATTTGAATGATCAGATACCCAAAAAAACTCCTTTTTTCCTTTCAAACCCCCATCTTCCTTCTTAGAATCAATACTCTGTATTGGTTCTAAGGGGGAAGAGCCCAATGGCCAGTCAATAGGGGTTAAGTGACTTGCCCAGGGTCATAGGCTAGGCGGAGTCCAAATTTGAACTGAGGACCTCCTGTCTCTAGCCCTGGCTCTCCATCCACTGAGTCACCCAACTGCTCCCTAAACTCATTTCCTCCTCCCCTCGCCCTTGTTTTCTTCCTTTTTGGTTCCTTAACCCATAATCTATTCTTTCCCCCTTGCATCTTTTCTTCATTTGTCCAAGAAATGGTGAGAAGCTATTCAAGTTAAATATTAGCATCTGGAGCCTGCTGGAAAGAAAGTACAGTAGCCCACTTCCTGTTCTTTTTTCCTTTTTAAAAAAATTCCCCATTTGCCTTATCATAATTCTCTATTTGATACTTCATCTTGGAGGCTTCTGGGAGTACGTATGGATAGTGTTCATGTTACAGTAAGGGCTTTGCTTCTTCTTCTTTTTTTTTTTTTCTTTTGCTCCAGAACAGTCTTTCTGGTGAATGTAATGTTTGAACTTCATGTTTTCAGCTCTCCCTGAATACCCAGGAGATGAAGCACCTCAGCCTTAATTCAGAAAAGTAATCATAACCTTCTAGGATTATTACCCTGAGAATGGACCCAAGTGACTGCTCTTCAAAGTAGCTTTTGGAGTTTTTGTTTGAAGAGAATATGGCTTCCACAATACTTAAACACTTTAAAGACCTGCATTGGAGAATAAAAAGAGAAGGAAAAAAAAGTAGGACAAAGATATGATTATAAAATGAAAGTAATTCTCAATGGAGGACACAGAAAACAGAAATGATTCACAAGAATAGTGCAGATGACAAATCTTCGATTCTATTTCTCAGTTGCTCTGCAGGTACATTTGGTGAAATACATGTCAAAGGCTAATTCCTCCAAGTAGGGGTTCCTTAGGTAGCCTGGTTCCAGGGAATAGTCATGGAGGCTAAGCTAGCTCTTTCCTTTTACTGGTATTGCTTGCCGTAGCCTTTTCGAATCCCAGGGCATTCATAAGTAAGGCCTGGATAGCTTCGGTTGGAAAATTGATCCCAGTACACACTTCCATCCCTTTATGCCATCAGCATCATGGTAACTAGACTGGAGGGATTTGCAATTACCTGCTAACTCTGGCCAGTAAAAGTAGTTGTTGGTCTGTGGTCCAGTTCATAGCAAATGATTTCCCACATCACAAAAACTGAATTTCAAGTTAGCATCCATATCAAGCGTTGGATGAAGTCCATAACTTAATGAACCATGAAAACGAAGGCATCCTTATTGGGCCAAAGTTGCACTCCATTCCTTGGGTAGAATAGGAGGGGGACTTGCATTAATGCAAGGGACATGTCTCTTTGGTCTATGAAAAGTGTCATTTCCTAAAGTCTTAATCGAGGACATTTGAAAGGGAAAAGAAATAAGAACCAGAGGTATGGCACAGTCCTTCCCCCTTTACTTATACAATATGCTATAAAAGGAAATACAGGATGGTGCTGGGAAGAGCATGTGAATTAGCGAAAATAGACATACAGGAAGCCCATATTGGAGCCAGTACATGTATGAAGATGCTGAAGCCGAGCTCCTTAAAGAATAGGAAAGGGGAGGAAACCAAACCCATGGAGACTCAACTTATCAAAGAGAAGCGTACAAGAAAATATCAATAAATAGCAACTCATGACTACTTTCTCATCTCTGCATTTTTTTTTAAATTTATGAGAATGCTCTACTCATGCACTGGGGGCACCCTGGATGAAGGCTTGAGAAGGGAACAGCCAATCCATCAGAAACAGTATTCTGAAGCAAAGCACAGCTTTACACACACAATCGACTGAAAGATTTACTTTGGTAGAGCAAAATGCCACCTCAAAGGATCACCTCCCAAAAGAAGAAGGAAACAAGCATTTATTGTGCTCCTATTATGTTCCAGGCACTATGCTAAGCTTTATTTTTTATTTTTATTTATTATCACTTATATTATATATTATTATTATTTTCTTTTCATCCTCACAACAATCCTGGGAAGCAGGTGCTATTATTATCCCCATTTTACAAGTGAGAAAACTGATATAACTTACCCAGAGTCACACAATTACTAAATGTCTGAGGCCAGATTTGAATTCAAGTCTTGGCTGAGTGCTCTATCTATCCCCTGTGTTATCTTGTTTCTCTAATGCTTACATTACTTATTATATATAATGTAAGAATTATATAATATTCAATAGAAGATACAATGATATTATCCTCCAAGGTCCCTTCCAGCTCCATGTGGAGAGATATCTGACTCATCAGAGAAGCAATTATGAATTAAATGAAGTTTGTCTTTTATGTCTCTTCCACCCCCACCCCCCATCCTTACCATGAGAACCTTTTTAGCATTTCTTCTCCAGGTCCCTCACGTCCATTCGATATCTTTCCAATGCCCAGACATCTTATCTCCCATGACAACTAGAGCCCTAGAGTCACCCACCTCACTGGATAGCGCTCTCCTGAAGCCAGATATGGCTCATCCCACAACCATTCTGCCTGGATTGGTCATGGATTTACATTATACAAGCACAACTGCGCCCTCATTACTCCAAGGGGAATCCTTCTATACTTCCTTCATCAGCTCATGGTCCCACTCTCCACAGCAGCTCTTCCAAACCTTTTCATGCCTCCTCAGAGCTTCCATGGCTCCCTCTTTCCCCACTCTCTCATCTATCAAACACCCACTCAATATTCTACAGAAATGTATTATATTTTACAGAATATCTCTGCTGACTCCAGTCTCTTGTCTCCAAATGCCTTTTAGACATCTTGAACTAGCTGTCCAATAGTCATCTTCAACTCAACATGTCCAGAATGGAGCTCATTGTCTTCCTGCCTAAATCCTCTCCTCCTCCTGACTTCCTTAGTACTGTCAAGAGTAATACATGCCCCCAGTCCCTTGGGCTAGCAACCTAGATCTTATCCTCACCTCCTCACTCTCTCTTATCACTCCATGTCCAAGCCTGTCAAGACCTGCTGATTTCCCTTTTGGAGCATCTCTCAAATACGTCTCCCTCCGTCCTCTGATGATGGCGTCATCCTGGTAGAGGTGCTCATCACTTCTTGCCTAGTCTACTGCACTCGCTGCTGGTGGGTCTGTCTCTCCCTACTCCACTCCATTCTCCTCTAAGTCACTAAAGTGATTTTCCTACAGTGAAAATATGACCATGTCGGTCCCCCACTCAGTAAACTCTGGTGTCTCCTTATTGCCTCCAGGATCAAATGCAAAATCCTGACATTCAAAACCATTCATAATCTAGTCCCCTTCTACCCTTCCAGTCTTCTTACAATTTATTCCTAGGCTCATCCTCTTCAATTCAGTGACACTGGCCTCAGTGCGGTCCCATGAATAAAATATTCCAGGGGGCAGCTGGGTAGCTCAGTGGATTGAGAGCCTGGCCTGGAGACGGGAGGTCCTTTCAAATCTGGCCTCACACACTTCCTAGCTGTGTGACCCTGGGCAAGTCACTTAACCCCCCTTGCCTAGCCCTTATCACTCTTCTGCCTTGGAACCAGTACACAGTATTGATTCCAAGACAGAAGGTAAGGGTTTAAAAAAAAAAAAAGATATTCTATCTTTCTATTCCAGGCATTTCCCCTGACTATCTCCATGATGACTGGAATGTTCTCCCTTCTCATCTCTACTTCTGGCTTCCTTGAAATCCCATCTTCTACAGGAAATCTTTCCCAAACTCTCTTAATTCTAGAAATTTCCCTCTGTAAATGATTTCCTATTTATCTTGTTTGTACATATTGTTTGCTTGTTTCTCACAGTGGACTGTGAGTTCCTTGAAGCAAGGACTGTCTTTTGCCCCCTTCTGTATCCTCACAGATTAGCACAGTGCCTGACACATAGTAGGAGCTTTTCAATGTTTATTGACTAACGATCAGCTAACACAATTCACACTTAGGTGTTAATAGCAGATGGTGGCATATATAACAACCTAACCTATTTTTAAAAACCTTTACTTTCTGTCTTAGAATCAATACTATTTATTGGTTCCAAGGCAAGGGCTAGGCAATGGAGGTTAATGGACTTGCCCAGTCACACAGCTAGGAAGTGTCTGAGGCCACATTTGAACCCAGGACCTCCCATCTCTAGACCTGACTCTCAATTCACTCAGCTGCCCTTAACCAAACCTATTTTCAAAATTCTCCAGAAAAAGTGATTTTTAATAGTCTATCTTATCACTTATACCAGTGGTTAGCAACCTCCATTTGAGAATTCACTATCTTTTGGGGATCCTTAACATCCTGTTTTTTAATCAATCCATAAGTATTATGTCTCAGGCACTGTACTATAAAAACAAAACAAAATAAAAATCAGCCCTGCTTTCAAAAAGCTTACATTATACCACAAGGGACAATCTATTTCTTGATTTGTCATATGAATAAGTTCTGGTAAAAATTGATCATGACCAGCATATAATAATGGTATAATTAGATATAAATCCACAACATATATTTGTAAGTACATACATATATATATTATAGAATGATAAATAACATTATGATAAAATTATTATGAAGGTGGCATGGTCTAATGTGCTAGACTTGGACTTAGGAAGGCTTTGAACCCAAAGATTGATTCTGACCCGAGCTACGTAACCCTGAGCAAGTCACTGATTGCTCCTGGCATTTCCCTTGCAGATAACTTGTCTATGAAGTCATAGAGGATTTGATTGGTGGAGGGAATTCCCACATTCCCCAAGATGAGATGACAAAACCACAGATCCTTCCAAGAACTTACTAATGAGAACAAACCCTTAGCCTCTTATCTTCCTACCTGCTCCATAGGGGGGACTGTTCTAGGGGGAAAAAGTATTATTTCATAGAAATTAACATTTCTTTCTTTTTTTTTTAATAAAACCCTTACCTTCCATCTTGGAGACAAAACTGTGTATTGGCTCCAAGGCAGAAAAGTGGTAAGGGCTAGGCAATGGGGGTCAAATGACTTGCCTAGGGTCACACAGCTGAGAAGTGTCTGAGGCTAGATTTGAACCCAGGACCTCCCATCTCTAGGCCTGCCTCTCAATCCACTGTGCTACCCAGCTGCCCCCAAAATTAACATTTCTTTTAAAATTTTTCCTTAGATCTTAGACTATGAAGAGTGAAAACTGAAGGAAAAACACTCATTGAATGCCGTAAATTAGAATTTTCCAAGAAAGACTGTACTACTCCCTTTAAAGTTTTTTTTTTTTAAGCCCAAACGACCTTTATTAGCTACAGACAGGTAGCTGAGGGGTCTGTGGTTTATCATGACTACAAATCAAAACCTTGGGATATTCTTACATATCATTCTTTAATTTAATGTATTTCTTGGGCATAGGATAGGGGATGGAGAGAAAGTTCTGGACTAGGAGTCAGACTAGTTGGGTTGAATGCCTCTTCTGCCTCCTATGAGTTGTGGGCCTTTGGGAGGGTCACTTAACACTTTCTATATTTGTTTATCTCTAAGTGAGATAATGATATAACTATTGCCTATATCACAGAGAGGTCATAAGGATCAAATGATATAATGAGATATGTTAATATGCTATGGAAACAGAAGAGCAGTAGATGGTATATTGTGATAGTAATTGCTAGAATTTATCTGTAATGTTTTACAAATATCTCATTTCATCTTTATAATAATCCTGGGGAAAGAAAATGAGCATTTTAAAACACTCACTGTGTGTCAGGCACTGTGCAAAATGCTGTACAAATTTCAGCTCAGCTGATCTTCACAATAACTCTGGCAGGTAGTAACTCCCAGGTAATAGCACGAATACTATCCCCATTTTACAGCTAAGGAAACTGAGTCAGAGAGAAGTTAAGTGACTTGCCCAGAGTCACATGGCTAGTAAATATCTGAGATAGGATTTGAACTCAGATCTTGAGTAGAGGTCCAATGCTCTATCCTCTGAGGCTTGTAGTTATTATATTGTTGTAGCAGAAAGTAATTTGCCTATAATGATCCCCAAAGAAGACTGTAGAAAATCAAGTTGCCTTTCCTCTTTAGCCCCGGTGAAGGGCTGGGGAAGGACAAGAGAAAGGCAGGTTCTACTTTCAAGGAGCTGGCAATGTAATGGGGAGACACTCCTACTAACACTTCAGGTCAGGAATCCTCTCTGGTCAGGGTGACCCCTAGATTGGCTACTCTGCTCTGTGTGTGTGACCAGAATGTTCTAAATGATGAGCATGAACAGATAGGATTCATCAATTTCATTAATCTACTGTCAACATCTCCCACCAAAACCTTCCTTTGATGCTTCATTTTTGGTGTGGAGATAACCTACATTCATGAAGACCACATTACTTGTACAGATTCGTACAAGTCTGACAAAAGTTTTCCCATCTCTCCTCTGTCCAAGGACTAGCCAAGCTAAATTGGGAGAGGCTCATCACAGGAAATTTAACCACCCAAGGCAATTCATAAAGATCATGCATTAAAGCCAAAGAAAGAGGAGAAATTGTTAGTGTTCAAAGAATTTAAAATTTTTATTTCTGAATACCCAGGATCATATTTACCCCACACAGATTGTTTAACAATTGATTACTGGTTGGCTAATGGATCTGGCTACATATAAGAACAGCAGCCACTAAAAAAAGAGGAAAATGGTCCAATTGGTTTATGAACAATAGGGAAGACTTCATTAGGAACTGTAGGATGGCAGACCTGCTAATCAATTTCCATTTGATTCTATCTTCAGTCTCATTCATCAGTTCTGGAGGTCTCACAGTAGGCAGGCAAATTCTAAAGAGAATTTCTATCCCTGAAGCCTATGCCTCTCCATCTTCAGTCTAAGATCAAATTTGTTGGGGTATTTTCTGCTAGCATATCTCACTGTTGACTCATATTGAATGTGAGTCAGAGTCAGTTGCAATCTCCTAAACTCCTTGAATATTTTTCAGATATACTCTAATTGAATCATGGCTATTTGTGAAAATGATTTTTTGAACCCAAGCGTGAGAGTTTCCATTTATGGAATTTTATCTTAATTAGATTTGGCCCAATGCTTTAGTAAGAATAGCAAGACCTTTTTGAATCCTGACTCTATCATTCAGTGCTTTTGCTTCCCTACCTTTCCACCTTCAACTTTTTAATCTACTGATATAAACACATGTGTCCCATGACAAAGGTAAGGTCTTTAAAAGCAGGGGTTTAATTTTTGCTTTTGTATTTCCAGTTAACTTAGCACAGTATTTTTTGGTATAACAGGTGCTAATAACATTTGCTGTGCACCAAGAATCCTGACATCATAAATGCCACAAATCAAATTTTAATTGTACAGTTTCAATTAAGAAGGGAGTATCCTGAAGACTAGTCAGGCCATTCTGATGATTCTAATTACTTTCTTCCAGGAATCATATTCTACGATATCTCCACTGATAAACAAAATCATCCTTTACAAGCACTGCATAAACTCTGCATCCTGTTTAAATAATTAGTTTTCAATTTACAAATTGTTATGAATAATAGCAGTGACCCTTGACAACTAGACACTAGCTGATCCTTCATTAAGAGTAAAGCAGGGCCATATTATTTTTGTCCTCGATGACTTTATATTATCTTTGATTACCAGTTAACAGTATTCCAATGCACATAATATGTAACTGATGCTTTTGTAAAATCTGATCCTAAAAAGAGAATTCATTAGTAGGAACCTTTTTGAAAAGAGAGCCCACTATTTTGCTAAAATTATAGGACAGCTGGCCACCTTCCAGACTTGTACACTTTTTGGATAACTTGGGTGCTATTGAAGCCCCCGAGAAAATCTCTCTTCTTGTATTAAAATGAGAGAGTTTCAAGGTAGATACAAACCTTGAATGGAAATACATTCACACTGATAACAGTGAAATTCAGCTGCCAGAAACCGAGAAAAGGGAGACTTTCAATTTTCTTTTAGAGATTTACAACACAACATACCTCCAATTACTTTAAAGAACAAGAAAGAAGCTCTTAGAGACCCATAGGATATAGTTTTGATTCTGTTTATACTAATTATTGCCTTTGGATACTTCCATGGAGATTCTATTGAAGATGAGTACAGTCATGCTTCCAGGTACTCTCATTAAATTCTTCTAGGTATTCTCATTAAATTATTTTTTTTCTCGGAATCTCTTTCTAGAACTACCTAAGCCTTTTCCTGGAACTATGCTAAAACTCAATTCAATTCTATAATTCATCAAACATTTATTAAATGCATCTTATGCATCAGATACTGTCCTCCGGAAAAAAAAAAGAAATTGCCCCTGCCCTCGAGGAGTTTACCTTCTACTGGGAGGAAATACCCAGGAAAACCCCTAAAGTCTTGGGAGTGATGACATTAAACAATGACGTTAAAGAAGAGACATTAACATCTGCTATGCTGCTGCATGCTAAGGATCATGGGACTTTTCCATCTGACTTTTGGGGGAAACTTTCCATATGTATGATCTTTCCCATTAGAAAGTAAACTCTTTGAAAGCAGAGAATGTCTGACTTTTTTATGGGTATCCTCGGCCATTAGCATGGTGCTTTGCACATAATAAAATGCTTATTAAGTGTTTTAGTCATTTATTCAAATAACATGTGCATAGAACATAAAATGAAAATATATGCAAAGTAATTTCAGCTGGGGGAGGACATAAATTTAGTATGAAGGCAGTTAGCCCTAGATTGGGGGTTGGTTGTAAAGGGCATAGTGAAAGGATAAGATAGAGTGAGACAGAGCTGCCATGGACAAATATGAAGGAACAAGGAGAAGTGGACAGGGAAGGGAGCTTTTGCTAGGGCAACCTTATCCGAATCAGGGATCCTGAGTGGATATACGAATTGTCATGCCCTTCATAGAATCAATGGAAATCGATTTGATTATCATTCCTTGAGAAATATGTAAAAGGGGTGAGAAGGAAGGCAAGGTGCACAGATGATGGTGATTACTTGGTCCTGCCTGGTGGTCAGGGAAAGGCCCTATAGGATCCAGGATCCTGGCTAATTAGAAAGGTAAGGCATATTTGAGGGATTCTCCTTCCAATGAACAGCCAGATCAGCTCAGATTCCTAAAGCTCCCTCTATTATTGAGTAGATGATCTTCCTGGGGGAAAGCAGGATCTCAGAGTCTTTGATCTTTCACTGGAGGTCCGTGTAGAGTGGTTAGGGTGGCAGCACAGGTCAAGCCAGGGAGTCAGAGGAGTCAAGCAACTGTATGGTTGATAATTCTATTGAAGGTTCTGTTTAGTAATCACCATCAACACTTGATTATGGCAGCTCCATTTCTAAAAGTCACCATAGATATAAGTTGCATTATGATGTTTCAAAAAATATTACAGATGACCGAGTGTAATCAGATTCTAAACTTTTCCTAATTATTTTACTATATTAGAATCCCTGGTTTCAAAAATGATATAAATCCTGAATATGCCAACTTTTTTATAGAGCCATTTCATGTTGGCCATTTAAGATCATGAAAGGCATCCTACAGTGGATATTTAGGAGGGCCACATTTACTTAATTTTATGCTTCCGTCTTTATTAAAATGTTAATTTTGTTTTGAAATAATTTTTAATTTTATTATTATTATTATTTTAAAAAACCTGGCCAAGCTTTCCTGTTATGAAAGAGAAGTTCTTCAAAGTTTGAGTACATCAAAACTGGAGTAATTTTTTATGATCATTAATTGCTTTAACTTGAAAATACATTTTTTTTTCTACTGGAAAGAAATATGATTGGGTTCAATACCTGTGGCTTGTATACCTATACCAATACATGATATCATAGGTAAACTACACCATTTTTAAGGCAAAGAAGAGATTTGATTATTCTTATTTCATGTGCTGGCTTTCGTGCCCTTTTAAAATTCTTTCAAGGTTCCTTTGGAAAAGCTGGAACTAAGACAGAGATACCTGAGCTTTGCTCCAGGGCACTAGAATTTAAGGATTGAAAATAGTACGGAGAAATGCAGTATGGCATAGTGGCTCTTAAGAGATGGCCTTTGCCGGGAAGACCTGAGTTCAGGTACTACCTCCAAGACACACACGCATACACACATTTATAGTAATATTTTATTTCCCCCCAATTACATGTAAGACAAAATCTCTCCCTCTTTCCCACCCTCCCTCCTTCATTCTCTCCTGTTCCTCTCCCCTCCTTGAGAAAGTTAACATTCTGATATAGATTTTACATGTGTAATCATATAAAATATTTTTCCATATTAGTTGTTTTATGGACGAGATCTAACAAAAAATAAAAAAAGAATGTGAAACATAGTGTGGATTTTTTTTTAAACCCTTACCTTCCGTCTTGGAGTCAATACTGTGTATTGGCTCCAAGGCAGAAGAGTGGTAAGGGCTAGGCAATGGGGGTCAAGTGACTTGCCCAAGGTCACACAACTGGGAAGTATCTGAGGCCACATTTGAACCCAGGACCTCCCGTCTCTAGGCCTGACTCTCAATCCACTGAGTCACCCAGCTGCCCCCTTGGATCTGGATAATTTTAGGACCCTTTGGGCACAGTTTCTAATTGTTCTCCAAAATGGTGGAATCAGAGCACAATTTCGCCAATTGTGCATTAGTGTCCCAATTCTCCACCCTGCCCCAACCCTTCCAACAGTTTTGGTCAACTTGGCCAATCTGATAGGTATTGAGTTAGTACCTCAGGGTTGTTTCATTTGCATTTCTCTAATCAAGAATGATTTAGGGCATTTCATCAAATGACTATGGATAGCTTGAATTTTTTCATCTGAAACTTCCTTTTCATATCCTTTGACCCGTTATCATTTGTAGAGCATACTGACTGTATAACATGAGGCAGGTCACTTAACCCTTTCAGAGTCCTAGGTGACTTTCTGACTCTAAATTGAAGAAAAAGGTATGGACCTGTAAAGGGAATTTCCTCACTTGGTAGTTATCCATACAAATGAAATCACTATGGACAGTCCCTAGCTCTATCTTAATATAACCATCCTGGGGAAGTGCTTTTCTCTCCACACTCTCCTAGTCAACTGGTCCCTTTGGGGCCCCACTCTCAGTAACAGAAGACTCATTCTGGGGTACAATTTCCTTCCCACAGCAAAGCCTTCCATTTCCCCCCTTTCTACCTCCCTCCTCAGTGTGCCCAGTCTTTTAGAAGTATACAATAACCCTTGCATTTCCTTTTAATTCCCTTTCTTCACATGCTTGTGGTAGGCATTTCCCTAACTCACTGATGGGTTTGAGGCCCGACGGTTACCCTCAACCTGGTTTAGCCCATATCCCCATCAAGTATCTTTTCTGTAAAATCTCTAACAGGTATTTGTTCCAATAATTTCAAGGAAGTGGCCTAAAGTAGTGTGGGCTCGGATAACCCAGCAGCTGCAAAATGATTCCATCCTACTTTCTCCCAAGGCAGACCTCTGTAGATTCCCTCCGCAGTGGAGAGGAACCACCCAGGCGGTCCTAATATCACTTATCATCAATCACAGTTCACCAGGAATTGTTAGCTCTTTCAAGTCAATGAGGAGGGAAGGCAGATTTAGTATTGATTTGATATGTTATACGTATATAAAAGAAAAGTACAAGGAATATAGAAATCACAAAAGTTATTTTCAATTTATGGAAAATATGTGGAATGTGAGCCCTACACTGTACTACATTTTCCACCAAAAGTAACTCTTAGAGCTCTGCCAACAACACCCTAAGTGTAAGTACTCGATTTGCAAATAGGCTGATATTTAGAGAATATGCATATTCAGAGACCTATTATTCAGGAAATATTTTGTTATATTCTAAGTATACCATAACTAAAACTATGAGGGGCAAAGTGGAGACAGTCAGAGACCATGAACCGTACCCAGTGCAAGAATAAGATGGAAAAGAGAGATCAGCCCTGACCTGGAATCTGGAGACCTGGGCTGGAATCAATGTCTTGCCATTTTCTATATAACCTTGAGCATCTTGCTTCTTTCTGTGATTGGATAAAATGAAGGTTTGCATGACAAGATCTCTGAGGCCTCTCCCAGCTCTCATATTCCATGATTCTGTGGTTTTCTTTGCTTATTCATGATACTAAATAAGAACATACAATAAGCATTTGTTTGGAAGGGTTTGGTCAGATCATAGGATTTCGAGGGACCTTGGACCTTGGAAACGTTGAGAGAAAATATAATGGAAGTTATTGTCAATCAATTAGTAAAGTCAAAAATTGATTGAGTGCCTACAATGAACCAATCAGTCCATCAGTAAACATTTATTAATTATATACTATGTGTCAGGCATTGTGTTAGTGCTTGGGATACAAAGAAAGATAAAAGACAAATCCCTGCCCTGGAAGAGTTCATCATCTAATCCGGAAGAACCAGGCACCAAACTCACCAAGTAAAAAAAGTCTAAGTTAGCATTCTAGGTTGAATTTCCTGATCATTCTTTTGGTATCAAACTATACTAAAGGATCTTAGAAATCATTGAGTCCAACCCTCTAATTTTATAAATATATATGAATATATAGCTGAAGAGCAAAGGAAAGCATCTCAAAGTAGAAGCTAATCAAATAAATGCTTCTTTTCTTCTTCACTTCCTCTCTCTTTTCCTTTCCTCCTTTCCTTTCCCTCTTCCCTTCTTCTTTCCTTCCATTTCTTCTTCCCTGCCTTCCTCCTTCTCTTCCTTCTTCTGTCCTCCCTCACTTCTTTTCTCCATTCCTTGTCTTCCTTTTTTCCTTCCCCAAACTTTCATTAAATGTCTATTGTTTATAGACATAGTGCTGTAAAAAGTTCTGAAGTTGGTAGAGTTGGGTTTACCCTTTAATTCTACATCCGACTATCATTGCAACTTTAGGCATGTGAAAAGAAAACTTATCCTTTTCCTCTTTCAACCATGGATACCTGGCATGAATTTGAACTTGGGTCAGAAGTGAAGACTGTGAGGAAAATCATTGGATAAATTTAGTCATGAGGACAGAACAACAGTCAGAAAAATGGAGCAAGGCAGCCAAGAATATCAGAAGATAGCAGAGTGATTTCCCAGATACTGCCCTCTGGGCAGGCCAGGAAACTTGGAAAACTATGATTGACTCCTGAGATGTGATAGGTGACAGTTAGTGGGCTGAGAAAAGACTTTGTAAAAGTGAGGCAAGGAGGAAATAGAGTCTTGGCATGCCTGTTGATGATGCTGACTGGATCTGAGGTGAGTGTAGCGAAGAGGCCCAAAATGGCGGCCACAGATTAACCAGCTAATTACTTACTTTTTCCCTCCTTTTTTCCCCTTCCTCCTTTTAATTTAATGAAGTTATGCATCTACAGTCAATCTCTTAAATTTAATTCTTACAGGCATATTATTCTGAGCCTCAGTTTGCTCATCTGTAAAATGATGGGGTTGGATTATATGGCTATTCCATCTCTAAGTCTATGATCCTTTGAACCTAAAAGAATGCTCAGGAAATTTAACAGAAAACTGGCATCCTCCCCTAACAAGCCTGGAACATAGTAGGTGATTAATAAGTGCTTCTTGATTGACAACAACCTTAGGAACATCAGTGTAAACATATTCTCTTTCACCCATCACTATCCCACACTCTGAGATGCATGTCTATTTTGTGAAACTTGGTATATGAGGATCTTACCCATTCTTAACTGAGTCTTGCAAGTCAGTGTTTTCAAATAATAGTCTCTGCCCCTAGCAACCAGAAGGTTACAAGGAGGATGAATGAAATCATACCAATATTCTTAACTATTCAATGTCATCTGAACCTTTTGTTTTGGCTGCATCATCATTCATACGGCAACTCTTCTATTTTTAGTCTGCACATTTTAAGCCACTCAGGACAGATATGGCTAAAGACAAGCAGGATTAGAAAATGCTGAGTTCTTTCAACAGCCTCATAGTAATGAAAATGATCACTTAGATTTGTCGGATTCTGGACGGTTCCATTCACAACTGCCCGATTTGCCGCCCTGCACATACAACAACATGGCTTCTTCACACTCGGACTTGTTCCTTTCTCCAAAGAGGCTGTTCCCTTTAGCCAAACAGGCAATGGCCATCCCTATTCAAAGGTTGAATTTGTTCGCCCAATTGCTGATTTGTCAGAGATGATGCTACCCTCAGTTATTCTCTGCCCTAGGCAACTGCTTGTTCTGGCTCTATTGATGATTCTTTTCTTTCTTTGGGAGCAACTTATTTGTATGAGCTAATAATGCTGCTGGAACACCCATAAGTTTAATCTGGGAAGTGGCTCATTAGTGAAGTCTGTTCTTTCACTGATCAACTTCATCTCTTACTCAAGTCGTGAATCTAGAGATACTTTAATTATTTATTTATTATATTTATTATTATTATATTTAATTAATTATATTATTATTTTATTAAATATAGTGTTATATTTAATTAAGTCTTCACTTAATGAATAGCCAATGGGAGATCCTTGAGGGCAAGGACCATTTTATTATTGTCTTTGCATCTTCAGCACCTAGTAGAGTGTCTGGTCCAAAGAAGATGTTTCATCAGTCAGAGTTTGTTGATTGATGGATGGATGGATGGATGGATGGAAATCTATCATTCTCTAAAATATTTGTTTTTGCATAAAAATATAAATGAATGCTATTCCTAGTTGCCAAAGATTTTGGGGACAGACAGTATCTTTCTTTTAAAAAATGTCTTTGTTCTCTTTTGATCTTTTGTGGGTCATGTCTCGTTGTATAAACTGGGCATACATATCATTGTTGAAAGGAAGGACTGAGAAATAACTCCGGAATGGGTGTGCATGGGTGGTGAGATTGAAACATTAGAAGGAGGCAAAGGAAGGTCAGTACCAGTCAGACAGCTTGAGCTAGTCTTATCTGTGATCACCGGTTTGTGGTGGATTTTGAGTCACCATCTGCTTTTCAAAAAATTAGGACTTCATTAGGCCTCTCTGGGTTGTTTTCTATTCCTCTGTCCATCTAAAACATGGTGGGAAGTTGGCAAAGATTTTCCGAGAAAATTCTTCAATTCTTTCTGACAGACTTGAGAAGTTCAAGTTAGATGAACACATCATCACTTTTATTTTTAACCACATTTTTCTTTTCTCCTTTTGATCTGTTCTTTTGACTTTTTTTTTTTTTATCTTGGCAACAAAGACTTTGCTGTCTTGAAAAGCTTCAGAGCCATTATTTTTTAGCTGGTTTCTCTGTTTACTTTCTGGAGAATTTTGCAACCAGAAGTAGGAGTAAATGCTACATTGTCTTGTTGTGTTGTAGACTGATGTGCTTTCCATGGGGATGAACATATTTTGTAGCAAGGTCCCTGCGAACATATGCTCCCTGGAGAATCTCTGTATTTTGATGGATTTCTTATGGTTCATTCTGACATAAGATAATGGAGGGAGTCAAGGCAATTAAATTAGTGACAAGGCTAAATATCTTCAGGAAAACGAGTGGATCTTTTTTTTTTAACCCTTTTCCCCAGGATGCCACAATGAACCTCAGTGCTTGATTTGATTGCCATTGTTGGATTCTTTAAGAAAACAAATCTAGCTAATGAATGGCAAAGGGATTCTTGTTGATTCTAATATTTTTAGTTCTATCCATCTGTTACCACGAATTTATGGAAAAGGAATGTCCACCATTCTGAGGGAAAATAACGGAAAAATGTAGATTTCTTCCTCTGGGGAAAAACGAGATAAATTTATTGGTTCCTCGTCCTCAACTGAAGATTTTAAGCTGAAAAAGCCAAAGCGTCCATGGGAAGTGGAGAGTTTTGAATAATTTTAAATAAGGACAATGGGAAATGGACTAGATGAATTGACTTTATGAAGTTTATTATTATTATTATTATTATTATTATTATTATTATTATTATTAGTTACAGTTGTGTGCAGTGGTTGGACTCCAAGGATTCAGAAGCTTTTCTGTCAACTGAACCAAACTTCCTAATGCTTGGTCCAAAGGGGTTTAAGCTTACACACCTCCTACAGATCTGTCAAGGATAGCTCAGGATTGCTGAGGACAGCACTGAATATGGAAACATTTGGAAGAAGAGGGAAAGAGGATATATTCTTAGCCAAGAATAGATTTTGACTCTTTTCCAACTTCTGACTTGGGGGAGGGAGGGTTAAGTAGAAATAGTTACGGGTCTATGAAAGGGGCCTGGCCAATGGAGCTCCATGTTCAAAGCATGTATGGTGGAAGAAGCTGCTTCTAAAAAAAGGAAAAATAACATATAGTAGAAGGGAATTATTCACCAATCTGGAATACACACAGATATTCTGTCACTGGTTGGGGTCTCCTAACCCCATGGTAATGGGATGAAGTGTTGCCTGATAGCTGAAGTAGAAATAAGTGAGGATTCAGTAGGCATGTGACTAACCAAGGTCTAATCTCTTGGCTTCTTGGAATGTCCAAGCAAGGAAGCTATATACTATGTGCTTGGACCTTGTGATCTCTCTCACCAAGACCCGGCATGACGAGGAAAATCTATGGCCCTGTTATTGCTTCTTTCTCTGCAATGCCCATTCCCTCTTTACAAAAGAGTAGCAATGATGTGATCTTGGAAGCTTCAAAAAGCCAAGAGAGCCAATCACCCAAAGTCGGGGAGCTAGAGTCCAGGCTGGGATTAGGCAGAAGTTTGATGATGAAGAATGAAATCAAAAGTGTCTTTGACTCAGCATCCATAGCAAAGGCAGAAAAGATGGCGCTACAATGACTCATCCACTGGCCATGTTGAATTTGGAAGTGATCTCAGTAGGGCAAACACTCTACAGGAAGGGCTTTAAGTTTGAGCCCACTTTCCCCAAGACACGAGATGGTCTAAAACAAACTGTGCCTCCAGATATTGGGGAGAATATTTTATAACTAATATTCTTACTATATCTTAGCAGTAAAACTCTCCTTGGAAAAGCTAAGTGGTGTTAATTGGTTAAATGAAACCGAAGAGCGAATCACTAGCTGTTAAAATGAAGAAAATAACTCTGAAACAGGGGCTCAAACTGATAGCATTGGGAAAGACAGGCTAGCTCTGGGCATGCAACCTGTAGTACACATGTGAGTTGGAAAAATAAGTCCGAAGTTTCTCTATGGGACTTTTTCTTTAAATTTCTTACAAATACTCAGTAGAGGGAAGACGAGACAAAGACTTCCTTTTCTAGACCGATGCCTCTGGCATCAAAACTTTTATATGAATTTCCAGGTAGTTTCTAATCCATAATTTTCCTTAGCTCTGTATGTGTCAGATGGATAAGGAGCCTCCCATGTCTTCAGGGCCAACAAGAGAGTCACGCCAAGTCAAGAGGTATTTATTAAGCCCCCAAGTAATAGAAGGTGGTGGACAAGGCCCTGACCTACTCTTTTACCTCTCTTGAGTAACTCATAAATTTTCCCGCTGCGAGAGATCTCTCAAACAAGACACTTAGTTGAAATGCTTTGCCTACTGACCAAAGTGAACTCTTCTAAAACAGTAAATACAAGAAATGTCAAGGAAATTAAAATTGAATCAATTAATTAAGCTTTTTAAAAAGGTATTTGAAGCAGGTTCTTGTTGATGGAGACTTCAGAGTCATGTGACCCAATTCCTTCATTTGAGAGATGAGGAAACTGGGACCCAGAGTGTCAAAGCGACCGGTTCAAGTTTCTATAGGCCATACGTAAAGGGACAATTTCTGCTCTTGTCCTACTTACATTTAAGCAACAAATTCAACAAACATTTATCAAGGGTTTAGTATGTGTTTAAAGAACTATGACAAGTATTGGGGGACAAAAAAATAAATAATTTGGAGTTCCTATTTTCAAGGATCCTACAGTAATAATAACCAATGTTTATAAAGAATTTTAAGATTTACAAAGCATTTTGCATATATTATTTCATCTTATCTTCATAATAACCCTGAGAAGTTGATGCTTCATTATCTTTGTTTTATAGATGAAGAAATTGAGGCAAAGAAGGTCAAATGACTTACCCAGGGTCACATAGCTAGTATGTGTCTGAGGCTTGATTTGAACTTAGGTGTTCCTGATTTTAGGCCTTTACAACAAAATTGAAGTGGTCAGGCATGAACATATACTGTCATATAGCCCCACAAATATATATATATATATGATAATATATGTAACCTATACTTTATGTATCCATACATTCATACACAGGCCTATATTATACTACATGCATACACACATATGTGCAAGCATATGATTCTTATCTTTAGAGATTTGGACTAGATGTCAGAAAACTCAAGTTCTAGTCCCAGCTTTGCCCTGAGCTAAATACTCAAAGTTAAGTATATAATTTCTGCTCTCTGGTCTCAGTTTATCCCTCTGTAAAATGAGTGAGCAGGGCTAGACTCAAGCCTTTGTTAACCGTGAAATTCTACATTTATAATGATGTTTGAAGTCCTCATCTGTTAGCCCCATAAAAACAGGGACACTCTGGCTTAACTGAGCTTATAGAAAGAACATATTGCTTCATATTAGCTTCTTAATTAGTGACTCAATGAAGTCACATGAAATCAATGGATCAAAGAAAGAGAGTTGAGCAACCTTTGGAGGAAATTAGTGTTTCTGTCTGGGAGTAGCAGTGAAGGCTTCCTGGAGGAGATGGCATTTATGTTGGGATTTGAATGATAGAAAAAAGACTTTAAGAAGCAAATAATGAGGAGGGAAAGAGAGAGAGAGACAGAGAGAGACAGAGAGAGAGACAGAGACAGAGAGAGAGAGACAGAGACAGACAGAGAGAGAGACAGAGAGACAGAGAGAGAGACAGAGAGACAGAGAGAGAGAGACAGAGACAGAGACAGAGAGACAGAGACAGAGATAGAGAGACAGAGGGAGGGAGAGAGGGAAGGAGGGAGAAAGTGTGCATATCAAGCATAAAGAGAAAGTGTGGACATGGGCACAGTGTAGCCAAACTGGTTTTTTAAAAAAATTAATTTATTTAGACAATTTAGAACATTATTCCTTGGTTACAAGAATCATATTCCTTCCCTCCCTTCCCTCCCCCCACCCTTCTCGTAGCTGACGAAAACTGGTTTTTTTACTGTCCTTTCTATGCTATGTTCCATCTCCCATCTCTGAACCTTGGCACTGCCTCTGCCTCCCAGAATCCCTCACTCTTTTCAAAACTCTCCTCTGAAGCCACTTCCTCCTTTTTCTAGAACCCCCAGCTAGTAGTCCGTCCCCTCAAAATTACCTAGTGTTTACTTTGCATGTATTTGTGTATATGTTGTCAGATGACTCCCCAAACCCATGTAAACATCCCTTAAGGACATGGACTATCTGAATTTTCTCTTTGAACATCCAGTGCCAATACAGGATCTGCCACCTACAGAAGTAGGTGTTTAATAAATGCTCACCGATTGAGTGAATGAATGAGTGAATGTGGGAAATGATTCATCATACAATTTGGCAGAAGCAAAGGATATGTGAAGGAAAATGAGATAAGACTGAGGAGGAGTGTTGGAGTCAGACTGCAGATGTCAGGCAAGAAAGTTTATGCTTTATTCATAGGCAATGGGAGCCACTGAAGATTTTTGAGCAGAGGAGTGACAACAAGATCAAAAGATTACTTTGGAAGAGGAATCTAGGAGACAAATTAGGATACTATTGAAATAGTCTTGGCAAGGAGTAATAACAGCTTGAACTTGGGTGTTGTATAGGAGAGAAAAACTGGCAAGATTTTGATGGGCTTCCAGAGTGGAGGAAAGAAATCAGAAGAAAAGAGGTTAAAGATAATCTAATCAAGAAGAGACGATGAAACTGAAGTGGGACCATTATGAAGAGGAAGAGCATTGAGAAGAAAAATGATGAGTAATGCTTGTATACATCATAGAACCTTGAGCTACATAAAACAAAGATAAACATTTAGTTGGATGACTTTTGTAAGAGATGGGTAATGCAAATTCAACCATGGAGCAAGGAAATGGCCATTTCATAAATATGTTCTTTTGGAGGTAAAAGACATCTCTGGGATCTCCTAGTGGATTTGCCTCCTTTTACAAATAAAGAAACTGAGGCTTAGGAAGTAAAGTTGTAGATCATATGATCTCCTAGTTGATTTGCCTCCATTTACAAATAAGGAAACTGAAGCTTAGGAAGTCAAGTTGTAGATTATAGGATCTCCTAGTAGATATGCCTCCTTTTGCAAATAAGGAAACTGAGGCTTAGGAAGTAAAGTTGTAGATTATAGGATCTCCTAGTAGATATGCCTCCTTTTGCAAATAAGGAAACTGAGGCTTAGGAAGTAAAGTTGTAGATCATACGATCTCCTAGTTGATTTGCCTCCATTTACAAATAAGGAAACTGAAGCTTAGGAAGTCAAGTTGTAGATTATAGGATCTCCTAGTAGATATGCCTCCTTTTACAACTAAGGAAACTAAGGCTTAGGAAGTCAAGTTGCAGATCATAGGATTTCCTAGTTGATTTGCCTCCTTTTACAAATAAGGAAACTGAGGCTTAGGAAGTCAAGTTGCAGATCACAGGAAACTTGCTCAAGGTCACACAGCAAGAGAGCAGTAGAGTGGGGATATTCTTGCCTGTGTGACTTCTTTTTCCTTAGAAAAGAAAACAAATGTTATATGATGCTTTTTAAAGGGCCTGCTAAAATAAATCAGGGTAATTTCTAGTAAATAAGTGGTACTGTCCTTTACTGAGATAAGGATATTCTAATCTCAAAGCTTTGCTCATGAAGTTGATTTCTCCATGACGTGCATCTTGACCTTTCTAGTTGATGAAAACTTGCTCCTAATACTTAGAGTCTACTTAGTTATTATAGGTTAACAGCTCAATTTCTGAATAGTGCTTTACAGTGATATTTACACTTTTCCATCTTGGTGCTTTCTGCCTCCTTAATTGGCCCCCTAACTAATGGAAACTTCCATTTGAAACATGGCTTCCCAGTCAAAAGTGAGAAGTAAACATGTCGTAATTAATACTGCCTTCGAGGCTTAGATTATTATGCCCTTGTCAATCCTGTTCTCCACAGGCACACTAGGTAATGCCCATTAGAGTGCACACTCGCTTTCTGCAGAAGGAATAACCTACAGCCCGCTAATAAAATCATAACATGCCCCCCCTACATCACACAATTAAATTCCACAAAAGATGTCAGAGGTTCTCCGATGCTCTCTCTTTAAGACAATTTTATCCACAAAGGTTTCGCAAATTCGTAGACCACAGCAAATTGTCAGTAATTCTGAGTCAACATAGTACTCGGCTCGACCATCTATGGAAAGCAGGCTGAAATATTAACTTGAGGTTTACTGAAGGTTTGCCTGGGGCACTTTTCCCAAAAAGGGATTAAACTAAACAGCTGCTGATATGGAAACCGACTATTTGAACTGTAACTCAGTTAAATATGTTAATAGTGCAAAGCTAGCCCATCTTGTAAACATGATGCAGGAAATGACTAAACATTTAGTGCTTGTAATTCACTAGTGTTCCTGGAGACGTGTAGGTGGTATGGATAGCATGGGGTGTGCTCTGTGGTACAATTTAGGTCAATGATTCTTTGAAGGGACTTTTCCTTTTTTTCCCAGTTTTCTCATATGATGCTTTAAAGCAACAGAGATGCCTCAAAGGAAAGTATTTTGAATCTTAAAAAAAGCTCTTTAATTAGAATATAATCAAGTGTCTTCGCTAGTTTTTTATTTTAAAAAGTTTTATTGGTACTTTTTTTTTCACCAAAATCCTTTCTTAGCATCCCTCCCTCCAATAATATTCTCCTTTACTTGAAAAATAAAAATGCAAGTAAAACTGTTTTAACTAAAACAGTGATTAAAGAAGACTTCGACCTTTAGTGCTTCACCTCTCTACAAGGAAGAAATAGGGGTATTCCAATATCAATTCTCTGGAACCAACATTGGCCACTGAACTGGATCTGAATTCTGCTGGTCTTTTAGTGTTGTCTTAGCACTTAACATACCATGGGACTCAGCATCCCAAAATGATTTTAAAAAAGGGAAAAGGACCTATTTGTACAAAAATAATTAATGCAGCTCTTTTTATGGGAGCAAAGAATTGGAAATTGCTGGGTGGTTCATCAATCAGGGAATGGCTAAAGGAATTGTGGTATATGATTATGATGGAATACCATTGTGCTATAAGAAATGACAGATGGGATGATTTCAGAAAAATCTGGGAAGATTTATATAAACTGATGCGAAGTGAAGTAAACAGAACCAGAAAAACATTGTACATAGGGACAGCAATATATTTTTTTGATGAATAACCTTGAATGCCCAAGTTATTCTCATCAACACAGTGACCTAAGACAATTGTAGAGACTTTTTGTGAAAAATGCTGCCTTCCCTTAGAGAAAGAACTGATGGAGTCTGAATACAGACAGATATATACTGTTTCACTTTCTTCTTTTTTTTTATTTGAAATCTCTTCCACAAAATGACTAATAGGTGGCTCAGTGGATTGAGAGCCAGATCTAGAGACTGAAGGTCCTAGATTCAAATGTGACCTCAGACATTTCCTAGCTGTGGGACCCTGGGCAAGTCATTTAACCTCATTGCCTAGCCCTTACCATTCTTCTGCTTTGGAACTAATGCCTAGTATTGATTCTAAGGAAGAAGGTAAGGGTTAAAAAAATGGCTAATATGGAAAAATGTTTTACATGATTGCACATGTGAAAAATCTATATCAGATTGCTTACTGCCTCAAAGGACAGGAGAGAGGAAGGGAATTTGGAACTTTAAAGTTTTTTAAATGAACATTAAAATGTTTTTTTCATGTAATTTGGGGGAAATAAAATATGATTATTAAACAAGAACATATAGTGTGCCTGGCCCATAGTAGACACCTGACAAATGCTTGTTGACTTAAATGCTTTTGGCTTGTCTTCATTTATATTCCTATCATTGTATACATTTTTCTCCTGGTTCTACTTTCTTTGCTCTGTATGAATCCCTTTAAGTCATCTCATGGCAAAATAGTGTTCCATGACATACATATACCATAGATTGTTTGGTTATTCCTCAACTGCCCACCCACGTTGTTTTTAGATGAATCACTTTTCTATAGGAGTCACAGGAATTCATTGTGTACTGGGGAATCTTTGCACATTCAATTTCCCCAGGTAATGTCTATGAGAAAATGCATGAATTTTATAAAGTAGTTACCCACAACCACTCAAATACATTGAATTCTACCTCGATTTGTGCATTGAATTTTAAAAATAAAATAAATAGGATTCCCAGGATATAGGACTTTTAAGATGGTCCCCTAAGGGAACAGAAATGATTTCATATAATCAATAAACTTTAAAAAGTACTTGAGTCTGCGTTGTATATTCATTTTTCATAATAGAAGTAAAATGGAAGAAAAGTAGGCTCTTTTCAAAATACCTTCTATTTTAACTTGTCCAGGAATCTGTCATATAGACTAAACTTTCTATAGATATCAGATGAGATGTCTCAAACATCATCATTTCTAATCAACTTCCTTACCAAGACTGGAAGGACCAAAATCATATTTTTATATAGAAATCAAAGATGACTGTACTGTAATTTGAAGGCCTTCCCAAGAGCTATTTTATTATCTTCAGTGAAAAATGAGGGAACATTCCCTTTTAGGGGGAACATGTAGAAAATGAATTCTTGTAGGCTTTTATTCAACAAATCAACATCAGTAGTATATGAAGTTATGAAATCACCATTTATAGATAAATATGCCCGATTCAATCTCTTTGTCAATATTCCTGAAGGTTTGATTTTAAGGTAGTTTGGAAAGCAGCAAGGTTTTCTGAACCACCACTGCCAAGAACTTTGAGTTCTTTCTGACTGAGGCTTTACCACTGACTCACCAAATGACCTTGGGCAAATGATTATATTCAGCATCTCAGTTTCTTTATTTATAAAATGGGAATAATTTGTTTTCAATGCATTAATAAAAATAAAATTAGCTAACATTTATGTGTGCCTGCTATGGTATGTGTGAAGCACTATCCTGAATGCTTCACAATTATTATAGCCTTGAGAGGTAGGGGATATTATTGTCTCCATTTTATAGATGAGGAAACTGAGGCAAACAGAGGTTAAAAGGCGTTCCCAGGGTCACCAGCTCTTCTGAGTGTCTGATGTTGGAAATGAATGCAAGTCTTCTTGACTCCAGACCCTGTGCTCTCTTTACAACCCAATTTAGCTATTTCTAATGACAGAAACTTGGGGAAAAAAGTTTCTTTATTGTAATGAATGGAAAAGTGAACCAAATTTAAAAGGTTGCAAGTTGATGGCCTTCAACTATAGCAAAGACTTTTGTAGGACCATTAGTGATTGCAAATGGACAATGTAGGGAGCGATGACCACTTGATAGACTGACCTGGGGTATCCTTCCCAATTCTCCTCTGTATTCTGCAGTTATAAAGAGAGTTCTGCACCCCTCCCCCTTCTAACAAATTTTCAAAATCCAGTTCAACCCAATTCCTTTTCTGCCTTCCTATATTCTATCTTTGAAGAAGGCTTATGCAGAGTGTGAATAGCTGCTCAAACATCTGTCAACTTCTGGCTGTGCATATGCCCACAGATGCAGGCTCCAAAGTGTTGGAAGGAGCTTCTGGGAAGTGTTGCAACCCCCCAAGGAACTTTTGAGGAGCATGCAAAATTCCATATGCAGTCTACCCAGCTGCAGTGGAGATCCATAGGCTGTTTACTTTATTCTATTTTATTTTTTTCCATTAGGAAGAGGTAAGTCTCTGGTCCTTGACCCCCTGGGGGAACAGTATCCATTTGGTCTTTCCGATCTTGAGAATATTTGCCAAGATGTTGAAGAATACTCTTTATTTTAAAATGATGTTGTGTCATATTTGTAAGGTTTTTTAATTTTTTAATCTGTTGTTTAAAGAGGTCCAAAGTACTTCAGCCTGCTATTGCGAAGACAATAGCTGTGAAATCATTTGTGCTGCTTGACCTCCTAACTCCCATGGGTGAGCCTGACAATGATAGTATTGGTGTGGACCACTACTTGTGCAGTGGGAAAAGGCAACCTCGTGGGAGAACTTAATCAAAACAGTTATGTTCCTTTGCAGGAGACGGGTGCATGGATCCCTTAAAATGCCCACTACTTCTCCCTCGCTGGCAGTCACGTCTTCCTAATACCTGATAAAGAAGGGGTATGGCCTCTAAACCCCCTTTAACCAGGATGCAATTCCAGGAAAGAGGAGAAAGCCTCCCTAACTAGCTTTGAACCATAGCTTGACTCCCTGATTGGACCTCTCTGCAGTAGTTGCTTGATGGGAAAGTCAAGGCTGCCTATGACTTTGGCAGCCTTGTGTATGAAAAATCCCATCATCCTTTCCATCTAGTTTTACTAAAGGGTGTTGGGCGAATCATCCCAGGAGGGGTGTTGACTCCTGACTCCAAAACTGGCTCGATATTCATTGCAGCACAAGTCAGTCTATGAGAATTCAGTCAACAACTCCTATGTGCCAGTCACACAGTGGAAACAAAGAGTCTTTGCCCTTTTACTCTCTCACCTCCCAGCCCACACTCTGATTGCCTTGCAGATTTCAGACTGTATTCATTAAAGCCTAGTGTTCAGAAGGAGGAAGGCGACAAGGCCACTGTTCTCTGATGAGATCACACCATATCTAGCAGCTAAACTTCATTTTGAATCCTCAGCATTTCCAACATTTGGAGAAATCTTTGGGTTTCAAGATGGCGCCACAAACTCCTGCAGAAAAGGGAAGTAAAAATGAAAGAGGATTCCTTATCTGTCGCCCTCAGAACAAGACTATTACAATACCAGGTGGAATCCTGATTGCGTAAATGAAAAGTGAAAATATGCAAAGAATAGAGAACTTTTTTTTTTTGCCTAGCAGTACCAGATTTTATTTTTTTTTTAATTTGGAAATTTTTATTTAATTCATTCATTTAGAATAGAATAGAGAACTTTTAAAGGCTAAGAAAAACCTCTGATTGCTTATTTAAAATAAATCATGAGGAAGAGGTAGCTGGATTGAGACTCAGCCTTAGAGACGGGAGGTCCTAGATTCAAATCTGACCTCAGACATTTCCCAGCTGTGTGACCCTGGGCAAGTCACTGAGCCCCCATTGCCTAGCCCTTACCACTCTTCTGCCTTGGAGCCAATACACAATATTGACTCCAAGATGGAAGGTAAGGGTTATTAAAAAAATAAATACATAAAACAAAATAAATCATGTTAGCAATGATAAACAAAGACTAATGGTAGTTTGATTTCAGTGTAAAAAGAGTTAATGGGACAAAATAATTGACCAGATTTTAGAAACAAGAGGATGGATTAAATTAGGAACAAATATTTTCCCCCTTAAAATAGTTCTTAAACCTATTTGATTAAAATAAAATAATTATGGGGGCAGCTGGGTAGTTTAGTAGATTGAGAGCCAGGCCGAGAGATGGGAGGTCCTAGGTTCAAATCTGGCCTCAGACACTTCCCAGCTGTGTGACCCTGGGCAAGTCACTTGACCCCCATTGCCTAGCCCTTACCACTCTTCTGCCTTGGAGCCAATACACAGTATTGACTCCAAGACGGAAGGTAAGGGTTTAAAAAAAATAAAATAATTATAATTTTTTTCTGACACACTGGATGCTATTTTTCACTCTTTTCCGGACAAATACCCCATATATTGTACTCTCTCTGGACTTCTGGAGCCTAGCCCTGCAAAATCTTGGAATTTTTGCACTAGACAGGACCCGAGAATTTATTCAGACCAACAGCTTCAGTTTACAGAAGAAGGCACTGATTGCCAACCTCTCAATGAAGACAATTACAGTAATACGATCAGGGTCTTTCCAAAAGAAGTGAAATTACAAGGTGTCATAACCTTGTTCCCTTTTCATTAATTCTTTTTTCAGTCATAGTAATAAGTAGTCACTTTTAGTTTGGCCCAATGTTCCCTTTAATTTTTTTTTAGACACAGTAATAGCAGCACACATTTCACGGCCTCTCAGGGTTGGAAGGGACAGAAAAAGTTATCTACCCCAGCTTAGACTTGAAAAGGACAGCACACTGGACAAGTCATTCACCCGCCTTTGAGTACAATGACTGGAAACCCACTCCCATCAAAAGCAATCCATTCCATTTTTGGACAGTGCTCACTTTTGGGTAGTTTTTTCCTTGTATTAAGTTGAAATCTTCCTCTGCTCTTTGGGACCAAGCACAACAGTACAGAGGCACTCTTTCCTCCATAATTTCAAACATGATGGCTTCAGGGAAGACTTAGAAGTGTTTTAAGGCAAAACATCTATAGTGGAGCACTTTCCGGCTTGACAAAGTGCTTTGTTCTAATAATCTGTGAAGATGCCACCATGAGTATTTGTAACCCAAGGGTTAGAGGCCTTCTCTTGACACCACGGTGTTGTGTACTCTTTGGAGACCCCTCAAATCTGAGCTCAGTATCTCAGCCCAAGTGTGAGCAGGGATGGTCAGTATCTGCTGTTCACCCAAGGGTAAGGATCTTATTCTCTGTGAAAGTCCAAAAGTGCAAGATTCCAGTCAGTCCACAAGCATTTATTAAGGACTAGGACATGGCAGAGGCCAGATTGAAAGCCAAGGCCTCCCAAATCCAGGCCTGGCACTCTCTCCACTGTGCTACCCCCCATAAACCTCTTCTTGAAAAAAGTCAAGGAAACTAAGAGATGGAGGTGAGGAGTCAGTGCATTCTAGGGAAGGGAGCCAGCCAGTATAAAGACATTTCTCAAATGTAACAGTCTTCAAATACCTGGGAATCTATTTGCTGAGACAAACTCAGGAATTCTATGAACACAATTACAAAACCATTTCCACACAAATAAAGTTAGATCTAAACAATTGGAAAAACATTAATTGCTCATGGGTAGGATGAGCTAATATAATGAAAATGACAATCCAACCTAAATTAATTCACTCCCAAAAAACCATTTTATAGAACTAGAAAAATAATAACAAAATTCATCTGGAAGAAAAAAGATCAAGAATATTAAGGGAACTAATAAAAAAAAGTGAAGGATAAAGACCTAGCAGTGCCAGATCTTAAACTGTACTATAAAGCAATAATCATCAAAACAATCTGTTACTAAGAGATAGAAGGGTGGATCCATCCAATAGACTAGGGGTAAATGACCTCAGCAATCTAGTGCTTGATAAACCCAAAGATCCCAGCTTTGGGGATAAGAACTCGCTATTTGACAAAAACTGCTGGGAAAACTGGAAAACAGTATGGGAGAAATTAGGGTTAGATCCGCATCTCATACCCTATATATACCAAGGTCAAAATGGGTATATGATTTAAACATAAAGAGTGACATTATAAGTAAATTAGGAGAACATAAAATAGTTTACCTGTCTGATCTATGGAGAAGGGAAGAATATATGACCAAACAAGAGACAGAGGACTTTACAATATCTAAAATGAGTTATTTTGATTATATTAAATTAAAATGGTTTTATACAAACAAAACCAATGCAACCAAGATTAGAAGGAGCCAAATATGACAGTCTTATTTACAATATAATGGCTATAAGAGATGCACTGTTCAATCTGTAGGAAGCCATAATCAAACCTCCAGTGAGGCTATTTTTCCCCACAGAGATTCATACAATTGTATGACTTAATTGTTTGAGTAGGACCCCAGCAAAGGGGAAGCATCAGATTTACTCTATTTCATCCCTCTCCCGCTACGGAGTGGTTATTCTATGTCACCTTGGCTTACTATCTATCGTCTGTGACTCTTTGTCCTTAGCTCACTCAGCTTCTGGCTCTGTTTCTCACCATCTGGGTGTTTTAGGATCTAGGACAAGATTATATATCGAGGCTCTAGAATTCTGCTTAGGACATGACAGTCCCTTGGCAATTGCAGTAGGAACTGCTCCTCTTCATAGAAGGTATAGATTAGACTTCGAAGGTCTGGGATTCATGAGACAAACAACTAGTGGATGGAAAGTGTGAAAGCAGTGGGTAAGGGGTACTACTGGTATGGAAAGGAACTAGCAAGATATAGGCAAGAAGTTCAAGTAGGACGGGGCAAGGGGATTAAGGATGCATTCCTTTGCTTTGAGTCCTTGCCTGTGGCTAACCATGCCTCTTCTTTTTTCTCTTAGAAACTGGATGGATTAAATTCTTCACTCTCTGATACTCTCCTCCTTCAGTCATGCATGGCCCTTTCCTCCTCAGTGACTTTTATCTCTAGTCACTGAATGCATGTTAAGGCTGATCTCATCCCCACCACCTATGTTTCTCATTCACTCCCCATGTCCACATCCCTCTGCCCTTCCTGGAGTATCAAGGTAAGGCAGGGAGAAGAGATAGCTTCAGTAAGTCCTGGGTCAAAAGCCTTCTGCTCCTAGACTCTCCTCCAGCCCCAGATCTCTTTGCTGAGCATCCTAGAAAAGTTCTTACCCTCCAGAAATTGCTCTGGGGTGGCCCTTCCAAGAACTTCCAGAAATGGGTCCAGGATCATCTATGAAGGAAGAACAGGAGATCTGTCCAGGAGTATCTGTAATCTTGCATGCCACAGCTTGTACCCAATCATCTTAAGGGGAATTCTGCACTTGGTCCATACCATTGGTCATCAGAAAGCTTATGTCTAGAAGACCAGTGCCAGGACCCGACATGTTGAAATAAAAGCTGGAAATAAAGGTGACAAGAAGGACTGGTTTGATTCCAATGTTGAGTCTACTACTCACAATTACATGTACAAATATATTCACTTGTAAATCGTGTCCTTGTAAACATATAGAGGAGGCTCAGATCTATGAATGTAAACTCCATGTGTGGGCATAAAATCCTTCTTCCTCCAAGTGACAGCAATGCTTCCACATGTAAACTTTAAAAGAAGAGACAACCAATTATATAGATTATTTGCTCCGACAGTACTCTGAAGGATATTCCATTTTATTTCAAGCATCCAACTGCTCTTGTTAACTATAATTCTGCAGTCATGTTTTATATATTTCCTCCCAGAGATTTCGGCATGTGTGTCTGTGTGTTTATGAATAATATAATTTCCCTGTGGGTGTGAATTTCATCCTCTCTGTGATTCCTGTGCCCTAAACATATTGCTAGGCAACACTAAGCGGCACACATCCCACATTCCCCTAATTCTGTTTGATGTGTCACAAATGGACCTTTACTTTTATCTGCAAAGCAGAGTAACATCAGTGGGTTGGGTTTGGGGTTTTTAAATAACAGGTGTCAACACAGATCAAAGCCAAAGTCGCACAGTGTTAGAAAATGGCAGAAAGGGGAAATAACTGGCATGAGGCAAACAGTACATATTTGTTTTAGGGTTTTGGCTGGTAATTCATTAGTGAAATCTAATATGATTCATGCTATTCTCACTTACCAGATGACATCAAGGACAGACAGTGTACTGGCTCCCTTCCAAAGTGCTACCGGAACCTGGAGGGTAATTGTAGGTGGGATACTCTTGCTGATGCCAGTGATGTTGCAAATATGTAATTCGCTGGATGAAAATTATGCATGTACTTTATCTGTCAGAGGAGACCAATAT
Organism: Monodelphis domestica; assembly: GCF_027887165.1. Classification (NCBI taxonomy): domain Eukaryota; kingdom Metazoa; phylum Chordata; class Mammalia; order Didelphimorphia; family Didelphidae; genus Monodelphis; species Monodelphis domestica. The sequence continues at coordinate 46,289,217 of NC_077233.1, read as the reverse complement.
TTTCAGGTGAATATCCGGACTATGACAACATTTGTGCGTCTGCTGAATGAAGCTTTGCCTAGTAACTAAAGTGAATTTATAGATCCAGTTCCTTAGATTGGTTTTTAAAAGTATTTATTTTAAAGCAGTTTGATTTCTGAATGTATTCCTCCTCCTTCCCTATACAGTTCCCATCCTTCACAACAAAGTATAAAAAAATAATGGAGGTGGGATGGGGAGAAGGAGGCAGCCTGGAGACAGAAGGTCCTGGGTTCACATCTGGCTTCAGATACTTCGTAGCCTCATGAACTTGGGCAAATCATTTAACCCTATCGCCTAGCCCTGACCACTCTTATGCCTTGGAACCAATATGCAAAATTGATTCTAAGATGGAAAGTAAAGGTTGAAGAAAAAAGTAAGAGGGGTGGTGGGGAGCTAGGTGGCTCAGTGGATAGAGAGTAGGGACTGGAGACAGGAGGTCCTGGGCTCTAATCTGGTTTTCTACTTTCTAGCTATGTGACCCTGGGCAAGTCATTTAACTCTAATTGTCTAGCTAGCCCTTACCTCTGTTCTTCCTTAGAAATGATACTTAATATCAATCAAAGACAGAAGATAAGAGATTTTTTAAAAGTAATTTTTAAGCGAGAAAATCAGTTCAGAAAGCTAATCAATACAGCATTTGCTAATATATAAAAAGTTCCAATCCCAAAGAGACATATCCAACCTTTTTATAGGGCCATGCTTAGTACGATTATATAGTATTCAATTCTGTGCAATCGGGTTTTTTCCCCATTTACATTTTTGTAATCATTATGAACATGAGAACCCGTTTTCCTGGTCTTTTCCATTTTTGTTTGGGAAGAAAGAGCAAAATAGGAGAACAGTAGACATGGGCAGTGCTAGACCAGGGTCCACAGGGCACAAAGGCCCAGTAATTTATACCCCAAGTGGGATTCCTCACCTCAGAAATCAGAGACAGCAGCCAGTCACACTGTCAAGATCAGCAAACGGCTCAGGCACCTGCTTGTATAATGCCGGAGTTGGAAGGGAATGCAATGATCATCTTGTCAAATGCTTTCATTTTAAAGATGAGGAAAGTAGGCTGAAGGGGACCAAGGCACTTACCCAAGGTCACAAGCTAGACACCAAACAGAGGTAGTACTCAGATCTGGACCATCACGTTCTGAGTCCAGTGTTCACACTGTCCTTGGAAATGCAAATTCAAAGAACCTTGGCTGAAGGTCTAGAAAGGTGGATCCCAACATTTCTCAGGAAGAGGAAAATCAAATGAAAATGGTGAAGCTGAAAAAGGAAGCATGAGTGTTGGGAGGGAGATCCGATAGCTCCAATGGCTGCTCAGTGAAGACCGAGAAGTTCAGCTAGCAAAGGTGAGGCTTCAGAACATGAAGCCAGGCACCCAGGTTTGGAACGGTAATATATTTGATTGGAGTTAGTGACCGGTGACCTTTATTTTTCTTTTGATTTCTCCTTGAAACTCAAGTTAACTGCTATTCTTCTATTCTAAACCTTTTTATCCCAAAGGAGATTACATGAACCTTCTAGAACACTGGTTCTTGAACTTTTGGGTCTCAGAATCCCTTTACTCCCTTAAAAAGCATAGAGGAACTGAGAGAATTTTTATTTGTCAGTTATATCTATTGATATTTATTGCTTTAGAAATTAAAACGGATAAAATTAAAAATATTTATTCACTTAAAATAATAACTAGATATCAATATCAATTTATTTTTATGAAAAGTATATTTCCCCAAATAAAATAAAAACATTACTGATTAAAATGGCATTGTTTTACATATTTCTGCAATCTCTTTAATGTCTAGCTTGATAAAAGTCAGCTGGAGGCAGCTTCTGCATTCAATCTGGTGTGATGTTGTTTTAATCAAAGAATATGAAGAAAAAAAGCCTCACACAGATATGAAGTTGGTAAACGGAAGAATATTTTAATAGTCAAATGTCTTAGTATTTCTATGAAAATAGTTTTGAACCCCAAAATTCTTTTAAAAGGCCTTGGGGGACCTTTACGGAGTCCCTGATCATACTTTAGGAGCCAGTATTCTAAATCTAAACTATTGTCCTTTCCAATACTGCTCCATAAAATGGAATGGAATAAATGGGCTACACTAAACAATGCAATCCATCTGAATGATACAGGTCAATCAATATATAGTTAGTTGATGCTACATTAGGAGCTATAGGAAGATAAAAGGATAGAATGAATGGTTCCCATTCTCAGGGAGATTATAATTGAAAAGGGGAACGGATATGATTAAATCTATATCAGAGCAGTTAAGAAAAAAGTATTCTGGGGGGCATCTGGGTAGCTCAGTGGTGCCAGGCCTAGAGATTGGGAGGTCCTGGGTTCAAATCTGGCCTCAGACACTTCCTAGCTGTGTGACTCTGGGCAAGTCCCTTAACCCCCATTGCCTAGCCCTTACCCACTCTTCTGCCTTGGAGTCAATACACAGTATTGATTCTAAGACAGGAGGTAAGAGTTTAAAAAAAGTATTCTGATCACAAATATATCACCTATTGATTCATTTAACAGTTTTTAGTCATTTACTATGTTCCAGCTAAAATCCCAGCTTCTACAGAAAGCCATTCCCAATCCCTCTTAGTCCTAGCATCTTCCCTCTATTATTTCTGAGCTATTCTATATCTCTAGCTTGTTTGTAGGTGGTTGCCTGTATTCTGTCTCCTTCATATTATATTGTGAGCTCCTTAATGGCAAGGGTGATTTTTCACCTTTGTATTACCAGTACTTACCACGGTGCCTGGCACATAGTAGCTGCTCTTTAATAAATGTTCATTGATTGACAAATGTGCACTCATTGAACTTCAACTGGGTCCCTGCTGGCAGCAATACAAAGACGAATGATGTGTTAGAAGACAAAATCCCTGTCCTCAAACAAATCACCATCTATGAATTTACGTCAGACAACAATGCTACATATACAATTTTTCTATTATCACATGATTCTACGGCAGATGTAATGAATGAAACATACATCTACAACTTTCTGTGCATTTGATTATTGATTTGCTTTAGGGTGGGGCTTTGGCTGAAATGATCCTTTGGGCTCTCCAAACCATCATTGAAATGGTTGAAAATTCTCATTCTCATGTGACTATCAATCAAAGGCAATTTTATATTGTGGAGCTAGGGAACAAAATAATAGCTCTGCTACTGAAAACGCCTTCATAAATTGTGAGGAGTTTCATCCTTATGGCCCAGTTCCTTCCAATGGCCTACAGTTCAGGTTTTTAGGGTACATGTATAGAACATGCTTCTCTTGAACTTCTCGTCAACATGGAAGAGAATAATTTGGTCTTGGGTTAGTTTTTCATGTTCATTTGAACTAGTCCATTTATATGAGGGTTCTTAATGCCCAACATTTGTATAAGGCTTTAAAAGATAGGACACAAATGGAAAGTTTCTATTTGATATGCATCAAAGGCTTGTGATTTCGTCATTGTGGATATTCCCTTCACTGATAACAAATACTCTACAATTTGATACATGGCTTTGGAGAGCTGTTACAGGAGAAGAATTCACTCAGTGACTAAAACTTGTGAGGAATCCCTAACTTAGCTGGACTGGTCCTTGTGTGGTCTCCTTAAGTGGACCTTACATGGTTCCAAAGCAGTAGGACCCAGCCAACCTTGCTTTCCACTGTGTAAAAATTAAAAATTAAATGATAAAAATATTATATTTTAGGAGGTTTATTAAAATGATCATTAGAAATCAAGGAATAAAGAGGATATAAAATAAAAACCACGTGCCCATGGCTGGTTAGCCATTTTCAAAATCCTCACCTTACCACCATCACCACTGATTACTGCATCATGCCAAAGAGGAGAGGCAGAGCCTCAACGCCCACTGACTTTATCCTCTGTCTACAGGAAGTCCGTGGGCTCTCGGGATATGTAGTTCTTTTTTAGGGTAACAGATTTTTAATTATCCAGGATCTTCTGTAGTTTATGATTAGCTTGGCACAGTGGACAGAATGTCGGGTCTGAAGTCCAGAAGACCTGAGTTCAAATCCAGTCCCAGACACTTACTGGCTGTATGACCCTGAACAAATCACTTAACTGTGTTTGCCTCAGTTTTCTCATCTATAAAATAATCTAGAGAAAGAAATAGCAAATTACTACATTTACTACAAAATTCTTTGTCAAGAAAACCCAAAATGGAGTCATGAAGAGTTGGACACAACTGAACAACAACAAAAAATCTGAGTAGGGTTTTAATGGAAATTCAATTAGATGATAAGAAGATCTTAAATGTAGAAAGGATGGGATCTTCCTTACAGGTTATCTAGTCCTGTCTCTTCAATTTATACATGAAGGAACTGATATCCAGAGCAATGAAGTCACTTTATCTAAGGTCACACAGCAAAAAAAAAAGCAGTACCAGAACTCTAAACCAAAGTCTCCCTATATTCACTAAAACAAAAAAACAAAAAGACACCTGAAATAGGAAAGATGGGCTTTGTTGACCATGTTTTCCATTTAATTTTAAGGAATTAACTAACTCCATTTCTGTTGTGCTTTCAGTCCTGTCTGACTCTTCTTATCCCATTTGGGGCTTTCTTGGCAAAGACCATGGAGTGGTTTGCCATTTTCTATGTTAGCTCATTTTACAGATGAGGAAATTGAGGCAAAGATTAAGTAACTTGCCCAGGGTCACCCAGCTAGCAAATGTCTAAGTCTGGATTTGAACTTAGATCTTCCTGACTCCAGACCCAGCACTCTAACCACTGTACCACCTAGATCCTCCAACTCCATTTTACCAAAAAATATTCTAATATCTTTAGAATAAGTAGCACCCTTTACATAGGTTGATATGTGCTTAAATATTAGTTATATGCTAGGTGGATTTCTGTTCATGATATAAAGACAAACCAAAGTATGTTTCTGTTTACCTTGTAAAAGTCATTCCTTCTAAAAACATGCTACTTATGCTAATTTGTTACAGTTTGTGCACTGCAGGCAGCTATGTGAATTTACTTCTCTTGGCAGTTCTAAAATATCCTGCCACAACACACACTGCAAAATGTTTGATGGGTTATGAAAATCTGGATGTACTAAAGGTACATCTTGTGAAACCCATAAAATAAATACATTACATTTGAAAAATCTGTTATCAGATTAGGAAGAGTAAGGATGATGGCAACCCATGGTGAAATTCATCAATCTTGAAAGAGCAACAGCCTTTCTCCATTTGCAAATGAAGTGTCTCAATAGAAAAATTTTACGTACAACTTCAACAGCTCTGTGATGCAATTTTCCCTGTGAAAATTTTACCTTCACAGTTTTCTAATGTCTACAGGCAAGCAGAGCAGAAAGAACAAACAAGAAAAGCAGGAACTTGGGGTCTAATACCGACAGCAACCAACTTCTATCTCCCTGGGCCTCAGTTTCCTTATCTGTAAAATGAATGATATTTAAGGTATATCCTTGCTCTAATTATGGTTCTGTGGTTCACTGAGAGGGTAGAGACTACTTTGCTATGTCAATGATTTTCAAGTTATAGTTTGTATATATCTATGCAATAAAATCACAAACTACATTTTCTAGGATCCCTGGGTAGGAAAGGTTTCTAATTATAAATTCTTAATTTTAATTCAATTTTGCCAAGACATTGAAATCACAGTTTTAGATAATGTAATTATAGAAGTACAAGTACTCATATTCAGAATTGTTTGCGCGATGCTAATGTTTAGTTAGAATTAGGCTTTAATCAATAGGCAAGGCACCATGATAGCTTAAAACAGTGACATTCTAACATTTTCCTCCCAGAAAAGGCTGAGGGTTCCACACCATTCCTTCAATGTAACAAGTAATCATTGTGCATTTATTGAGTTCCTACAATGTGCCAGGCTACTCGTGCTTGGTGCTGAGAATATTAAGGCAAAAAGGAGAGGGTCTGCCCTCAAACACCTTCCATTCTATTGGGGAAAACAAAAAGTACACACAGAAGTCTACACACAGTAACTACAAGGTGGTCTCACCAGGGAAGCATTAGCTAGCAGGTGGGGCAAGAAGGAAAGGCCCCATGTGGAAGGTGGCACTTGAGCTGGGTTTAAAAGGTAGACAGGGATTCTAAGAAGCAAAAGTGAGGAAGGAGGGCAGGCCAGGCGCGAGGTGTAGGCAATGTAAAAACACAGAGCGAAGGAATGCCACATAGGATAGTTGGGCTGGACCAAAGCATGTGTGCGTGTGTGCAAAGGGCAGTAATGTCTAATAATCAAGGAAAGGTAGGTGTGAGTCCATCTTCCACAGGATGCTGCCTTTATTTGATTATGTACTTTAATTATTCTTATTATAAAAGGACCATAAATTTGGAGATGGAAAGGGCCTCAAAGATCATTTATTTCAACCTCCTCATTTTATAGATGAAGAAATGGAGGTTCAGGGAAGTTAAAGGAATTTGTCTAAAGTTATACAGGTAATAAGCATTAGAGGTAGGATTTGAACCTAGGTCCTTTAACTTAGAAAAAAGATCTAGTTGTCTTTCTATGGTATCACACTGTTTCTCTGACAATAATCTTTATTTCACTGTGGCGCCAGGTTAGATACCATACTATAAAAGTTACATAGAAACAGGTTCTGACTCTCTGTTCTACCAGTGAACCCCTGGGATTGAATTTAATGCCATTCTTAAATGTCAATGCTTTGAATATGCCCAGAAGAACATGGAGAGTATCATATATATGGCCTTGCTTTACATTCTGAAATAGACACAATGTTAAGGAGGGAGCAGGGAAAACAACAAATATACAGATATGCATCCATCTATACATCCATCCATCTCTCTGTCTTCCTACCTTTCTCCT